>NC_053025.1:385053107-385353107 GCF_003073215.2 Triticum urartu | reverse complement strand
TCAAGTTTAATCTAGCATGAAAACAAATACTTGGACCCTCTTACTCAATAGCTTATTTATTTCTTTTTGTTGTTTTTCTTTTTAAAAAAGCTTGAACATAGAGAGTTCAAAAAGATAATATATAGAGTTTCTCATCACTTCCCACTAACGTTCTCAAGCTAAGGCTCTCAGACACTTACTTCAATTATTGTTTGCTAAAACTTAATTTGTCAAGTGGCGATATCATGTTAAAGAAACATCATGCATAAGGTTTCCCAGTGGCTGAATTTTTGGGTACCATGGACCAATATGTTGTCTCTTTCAAGCTCTTGTGATCAGTACCGATGTTAGGGCGTATTTCTCTCTTAGTGGTTTTGGTGATTGATGACAATGCTTTTGCGGACTAATCGTGTGCATTGAGCCTTTCAGATAATCTATCATATGGCACAAAGACGATTTGAACCCCACTGGATATTTAAGAAGATGGTGTTTTTGCTGCGTTTCTTTTTCGATGGATTTGAGCTGTAGGATCACCGTACTAGTAAGAGGGGGTCAGCTTCAGAAAGGTTTGGGTGGAATCAACACATACACTATCTCATTGCACCATCATTCTTTCCCGACAATTGAGCTTGTCCCTCCTTTGTGTTTGAACCTTGTCAGAACAGACTAAGCGGTAGTACCGTTTTGCCCCACGGTAGTCCCGCCCCAACGGTACTGCCACTGTGCAGTGCGGCTCCTACCCCCGCCTAATTTGTGGGTTATGTAAATAGGCGGTAGTAGAGCGACAGTTTGCTATAGTAGTAGCGCCCCTGTGGTACTACGGGGCTAATTGCCTCTCAACTACCGCGGGCTTAATAGGCACTCACAGGCTAAGCGGAAGTAACGCTGCTCACCACGGTAGTACCGCTCTAGCGAAACTACCACTGACTTGTAGCACGGGGAGTACCACTTATTTTTATCTTCTGGACAGGTCTGTTCCATGTGCGGTAGTAGAGCGGCAGTTCCTAGCGGTAGTACCACCCCGGGCGGCACTACCGCCCTGCCCTCCTCTACTACCGCGGGTTTTGGCTGCAGTTCAACACCACACGATAGTACCACTGGTGGGAGCGGTAGTACCGCTCCGATGGCACTACTGCCTCCTTGACATGTTCAGTTTGAACTATGTGGCCAGATCTTCCGTGCCAGTGGAAGTACCGCTCACGCGAGCGGTACTACCACTTATGCACGGGCTATTGGAGCATAAAGGTTGGATCCCTTCTCCCACTATATAAAGGAGTATTCTTTATCCTAGTTGACCACCTCTTCCTCCCCTAAGCTCCATTGTTGCCCACAAGCTCATTCTTGCCCGATCTCTCTCCTAGCCAATCAAACTTGTTGATTCTTTAGGGATTGCTTGAGAAGGCCTAGATCTACACTTCCACCAAGAGAAATTTGATTCCCCCCACTAATCCCTTGCGGATCTTGTTACTCTTGGGTCACTGGTACGCATCGGTGCTATACAAACGGTTTTAAACCCTTTCCGCGATGGCATTTGGAACCGTCGCCTAGTGAGTGACGGCGATAGGGGGGGTCCTTCCCACACGACCCAAAAACCATCGGGGATAGGGACCCTACAGTACTCCTACTCGTTTGTGCTCGCATTGCCATCGCAGTCGGTATTCTGTGGTGCTACATTTACGATGCGCGGCCCATCACAAATGGTTCACTATTATAGAGCGTGTATGATAAGCATACAATCACACACATTCGCTTTTCCCAAACCGTATGCGATAACTAATTAAGAAGATTAGCTAATCGTCGTACGAGTGTCGGACATGATTACAAAACGTCTGACCGTCGTAACATTGTCGTACATGACAACTATCGCACATGCTATTATGTGGTGTAACGTTTACGATGCATAATTCATCAGAAACAGTTCATGGTTGCGAATCGTGTACGATAAGGTAACTAACACAAAACGTTTAGTTTGCCTGCGCTGTTTGTGATATTGTCTGACATCGCACACGCTTTGCAAACGACAATTGTGTGCATGCTTGCACACGTTTCCTCTCCGTGAACCGTCTCATATTATGGTGTATATCGCAAACGTTTGTGTTTTACCAACCATGTGTGCCATAACGACCTGGAGAGCATAATTTCACCATAATTTATTTGCTGCTATTTCAAATTATACAGGATTTGAATTTGAATTTGAATGTATGCTACAGCTTTATTCATATCCATCAGGTTCAAACAACAAATGCATTATTCGATTCATAGGTACATATGTTCAAGAATTACATAAGAACCAAATAAAGAATGATGAATCACAGTTGTATACTTGTACTATTAAAGATGACAAAGAAAGAGGCGAAGTACATTCGTATTGTGCCCTCCTCCATGCACAAGGCACGCACGACTCTAGGCCAACCCCTTGTGATGGCCGGCCACCCATCCTTCACGGTCTTCATGAAAACATCTAGATAATCATCGTGTTCTGGTAGAAATACTTTAACCTTTGCATGCCCACCAATCATGTAGTTTGAGAGGTAATCTTGAGTAAACTGCTTTGGCAACCACTGCAAAGGAAATTGCACAATGATGTAGTACAACACTCTTTTATAATATCTTATAACATCCAATATACTCACATATTAGATGAATTTACATCTTACATTATGGGCCGAAAGGATTTTAGTGCATTCTTACAAATTATTGGCTAATTAACTGCTGCTGTATCCATGGGTTACACTTAGTTTGAGCTAGTTCAGGCTCAAATAGCCCTAAAGTATATCTAAACATGAGGGCTAGTTTGAGCTAGTTGCATCTATAACCCACCCAAAAAAACTATCCAATCCAAGAGGTGCTAATTGGAGCTAGTTCTCCTAGTGCATTTATTGTCAATCTAACCCTGCCATCCAAACAACTCTTTGGATGGAGTTAGTTCAGGGTTAGTCATGAGCTAGAGACTAACTCTAACCTATAGCTAAGTTGAGTATCCAAATAGGGCTGTGCTCTTCTACGTATATCTAGACATCATCAGAACATTAATGTAACACTCTTCCTTGTTGCTATGTAGCCTACGATTGCATATTTTGACATTAAGTACAGTGCATGTTGCTATGTAGCCTCAGATATATTACATATGGCCCTAGTTGACCTAATGATAAATGGGTTACAGATATATTCAGTTAAAAGTCTGATTCACCAATTAGTCCCTTATCAGCTCCCGGCCTATATGGTACCAGCTACGATATCCTGAACAGTGAGCATATATAAGCCATGGGATGAAACTAACCTCGATGGAAAACAACATTCGTTCCCAAAATTGTCCTGTGTAGGTACATCGAGAAGCATGTTAAGCACAACAGGCTAAACATCAACCAAAATTATCCATTGTAGACAAAATAATCTCCAAAAGATAGGTTCAGTGTGCAGGTTTAAGCACGCTAGTAAAGCAAAACAAGTGGAAAGGTGTGTTAACTGCAACATGCCTAACATTTAACAACAAGCAAACATAGTCATTCAAACTGGTATTGTGCCGGTCTAAGTACACTGGTTATTGTTAAAAAAATGGAAAGGCATGTTAACTACAAGATGCAGCAACCAAATGTAGTCATTCATAGTGGTATTGTTGAAACTGGTACTGATGAAATTGAATTGCACAATTCATACTTGCACATGTAGAACATCACGTTGTGAATAACAGGAATAAACAAGGAATACTACGAACAACCAAAGATAGCATTTGAAACTGGACATATGCTAACTACAAACAACTGAACAATCAAAAAACTTTAAAAGAGGCACATGCTAGCTATAACAGGCTTAACATGAAGCAAATATATCCATTCCTATCGGTATGTTTAAAACTGGATTGATGAAATGTACTGCACAGTAAATAATTGCACATATAGAGCATCACATTGTGAACAACTGAAATAAACAAGGCATACTACAAACAACCAGATATAGCAATTAATACTGGACATAATCTCACTACACTACAAAAGGGACTCGACAAAACAAATCATGAGTTTCCCCCTGTGAAGAGGAACAACAAAACAAATCATGGGTTTCCTCACTTGTCACAGATGGGCTCGTTCCCATGGGAAGAGCATGGACCCTGGACGCGCTCCATGTTGTCGTAGATGGGCTCCTTCCCCTTGGAAGAGCACGGCTGTAGGGTGCTGTAGGATTGAAAGTATGTCTAGAGGGGGGGGGTGATTAGACTACTTGACCAAATAAAAATCTAGCCTTTTCCCAATTTTAATTCTTGGCAGATTTTAACAACTTAGCACAAGTCAAGCAAACAACCTACACATGCAATTCTAAGAGTATAGCAGCAGAATGTAAAACAATTGCATATGAAGGTAAAGGGAGGAGTTTGGAGGGAGCAAACGCAATGTAGACACAGAGATTTTTGGCGCAGTTCCGATAGGTGGTGCTATCGTACATCCACGTTGATGGAGACTTCAACCCACGAAGGGTAACGGTTGCGCGAGTCCACGGAGGGCTCCACCCATGAAGGGTCCATGAAGAAGCAACCTTGTCTATCCCACCATGGCCATCGCCCATGAAGGACTTGCCTCACTAGGGTAGATCTTCACAAAGTAGGCGATCTCCTTGCCCGTACAAATTCCTTGGTTCAACTACACAATCTTGACGGAGGCTCCCAAGTGACACCTAACCAATCTAGGAGACACCACTCTCCAAGAGGTAACAAATGGTGTGTTGATGATGAACTCCTTGCTCTTGTGCTTCAAATGATGGTCTCCCCAACACTCAACTCTTTCTCATAGGATAAAATTTGGTGGAAAGATGATTTGAGTGGCAAGCAACTTGGGGAAGGCTAGAGATCAAGATTTATGTGGTTGGAATGAAGTATCTTGACCTCAACACAAGTGTAGGTGGTTCTCTCTCAGAAAGTGTATGTTGGAAGTGTAGGCATATTCTGATGGCTCTCTCCATGAATGAAGAGTGGGTGGAGGGGCATATATAGCCTCCACACAAAATCTAACCATTACACACAAATCACCAAACTCGGTGGGACTGAATCATACAACTCGGTCATACCGATTTAGTTCATAATGTGACCATTAGGTTTTTCGGTGGGACCGACATGTCAACTTGGTGGGACCGATATCATTAGGGTTAGGGCATAGCATAATCTCGGTGAGACTGATTACACAAACTTGGTGAGACCGATTTTGGTAATAGACTAACCAGGGAGTTGGTCAGGCAATCTCGGTGGGACCGATTCGCTCTCTCGGTAGAACCGAAACGTTACGAAAGGGAAATAGAGAGTTTGCCTTGCAATCTCGGTGGGACTGATCGCGCATCTCAGTTGGACCGAAACATTACGAAGGAAAACAGAGAGATTACAATCCCATCTCGATGAGACCGAGATCCCTATCGGTGGGACCGAAAATACTAGGGTTTGTGGCAGTGGCTATGTCAAGTGAACTCGGTGGCGCCGGATAGATCAAATCGGTGGGACCGAGTTTGACTTTTGGTTTGGGATATATTTGTTATGAGAAAGTGGTTGAAGGTTGTGGAGCATATCACTAAGCACTTTGAGCAAGAGCCTCATTAAGCAACACCTCATCCCCTCTTAATAGTATTGGCTTTTCCTATGGACTCAATGTGATCTTGGATCACTAAAAATGAAATGTAGAGTCTTGTGCTTTGAGCTTGAGACAATTCTTTTGTCCTTAGCATTTTGAGGGGCCCACTTTCTAATCCATGCCATGCCAATCATTGAGCTTTTCCTAAAATATTTATCTTCAAGTAGCATTAGCTCAATGAGCTATATGTTGTTAGGAATTACCAAAACCACCCGGGGATAGTTGCACTTGCAATCTCCCCCTTTTTGGTAATTGATGACAACATATAGATCAAAGCTTCGACAAATGATTATAAGATTTTAAAACATCATGGCTTTGAGAAGTATGTGATAAGAAAGAGCTCCCCCTAAATTTGTGCATTATTTATAATTTGCTTTTGAATGCAAATGCACAATCGATTAGGATCATGGGTTACTCTTCCATGTCACATTCATCTTGGTGGAGCGCTCAAAATGATAGAAATTAAAAGCATGCACTCATCACCAAGCAAGGGAATGATCATATATGGAATATAAAGGATAGCATCATTCAACCAAACATTAATGTAGCATATGATCAACCACATGATCATATAAGTATCTCACAAGGACATAAGGTATCTCACACAAGCACACAATAAAAGTAGTTCAACCGAAATAGCAAGAGAGATAAAAAGCAAGACACTCTCTCTTGAAGCCTATGATCTATACATTTTTCTCCCCCTTTGGCAACAAGTTACCAAAAAGTTTGAAAATGCATAGTGCTATACGTCTCTCAGGCTTGGTCTTCGGGAGGAGGTGTGGATAGAACTCTAAGGACGAAGGCTTCCGATGAAGTAGTTGGAGCTGCTGGAGTGGGTGCTGGAGGTGGCACTAGAGCTGTAGCTGCTGGTGCTGACACTGAAGCTCTAGCATATGAGACTGGCACTGCAGCAGACGTTGGACCTCCTGGCACACGCTTGAAAGCATCAGTGGTTTCTTTTCCTCTCCTCTCCTCCGCTTCCTCCTGAAGCTGCTCAACTGCAGTCTGAATCTCAGTCACCTTCAGATCAAGATCATAGAATTTTGTTTCCACAATCCTCCCCAGGCTCTCCTGATTCTGAGTTAGGGTGGCCAAGCCCTTCTCAATCCTCAGTGTAGCTTGAATTAGATATCCAAGCTGATCTTGCTTGCTCTTCAGGAATACTTGAGATGCCTCTTCAGCTATTGGCATCCTTGCAGCTTTCTCTGCCCTTTCCTTCTCTCTCTTCTCATGTGCTCGCACATATGATGGATCTTCCTCAGTCATCACAACGGTATTGTCTTCAAAATCAGGATATATGGGTAGATGCTCCTTGTCTAGAAAATAAGTTCCTATGCCCATCTTAGAGTTGATGAGCTCCTGAATGTGTGGAGCATACCCACAACTTCTCTTCTAGTCAGTAACAACCCTCTTGATTGTTTCTACCATTAAGCTCATAACCTTGAACTTCTAAGGGACATCAAATAGTTGGAGCAGATTGATAGAATGCCCTCTGATCATCTTGTGATCTCCTGACTTGGGTAGCAGAGTGTGCCTCAAGATCCAGTTGATCGTAGGCAGACTAGACAACAAGAAATGCACATATCCAAGCTTGTGAGTTTCCAAAGCCTTGTCGGGGATCTCCTTGTACATGTTTGCCATGGAGTTGTGGTCTTTCTTCTTCTTGGCATATACATCCAAGTCATCTTCATGCTTTGCAGGGGCATTGATCAGCTTAGCACATTCATCAACTGTGGACTGGTACCTGGTACCCTCAGACATCCAAACTATCCCCCATCTGGATAGAAGTGGGCAGTGGAGTAGAACTGCATGATCAACTCATCATTCCACTTGGTGAGCTTTTGTCCAACGAATTCATCAACTCTACATGCCTTAAAGCTTTCATACACTCCAGGGAAGTGATTTTCACTTTCCCGGATAACTCCCAGTCCACCCATTTCATGTCACACACTATGGGCTTCTTGTCAAGCAGAATGGTTTCATAGAAATCTTGTTGTTCCTTTGTATGGAACCTGTAATCCACAGCAGTTCTCCTCCTGACAGCATATGGGTCAGACTATCTCCATAACCTCAATCCTGCATCTTTCCTGATGTGCATGTCCTCAGCGACTGTATGAGCATCATTATGGTCAGGAATTTTGGGCTTCAACTTCCGCAAAACATGGGATTCATCATCCTCTTCTTCAGATTCAGGAACTGGGGCCTTGTTCTTTTCCTCAGCAGGTATACTCCTGGTGTTTCTCTTGGGCTTCGGGTGTTTCTGAGCTTGATCTTTGGGAGCAGACTTGGGCTTAGATGTTGCAGCCCTTGGTTTAATTGCATCTCCCATGAGCTTCTGAGCCTTAGGAGCTAGTGCAGCATCCTCTTCGTCTTCCTCTTCTTCTTCTTCTTCTTCTTCTTCTTCTCCTCAATCTCTCATAATGGAGGATCTACCAAGTACTCTGGCAGTTGTCTTCTTGACCCTTTCCTTCCTTTTCTTTCCTTCTCCAACTGCCTCTTCAGTTGGCTTGAAAGTTTCAGCAGTTGAGGCTCTGGCCTTTGACATGGGAATCCTCTTGGCTAGAACCTTCTTGTGCATCTCTAGCTTTGTTGTAGCAGCTGAGCCATACTCTTTCTTCAGCACCTTTTTCTTGGAGCTGACTTCCTCCTCAATAGCCACATAATCCTCATCCTCAGAATTTGAGGTCTTCTTCTTCCTTGTTCTGGTGGCTGCCTTGGGAAAGTTGCTTGGTGTGCTCCTACTGCCCTCATCAGAAGTGCTAGAGGGACTAGTGCCCTCACTCAAATGAACCTGCTCCTCAGACTTGTTCTAGCTGTCACTTTGATAAGACATCTTGCAGGCAAACTGTCAGCAGACCCTGTGAATAGATTGTAGATGGTGTAGAGTAGATGAGCATCACAAAGTGCAGAATTTTTGCAAAACAGATGACTTAAAAACTTAGTTTTAGTTCTTCACAGAAAGCATTTCAGATCTACCGATTTGTAATATCGGTGATACCGAAGCAGCTTTTGGAACCTAAACTAGTGAACTCGGTCAGACCGAGTCACAGTTCGGTGGCACCGAGACTGCTAGGGTTTCACAGAGAATCGAACTCGGTCACACCGATTTGCAATTTTCGGTTAGACCGAAAACACATGTGCAATGGCCTAAGCCAAATCGGTGAGACCAATTTCTACAACTCGGTCGGTCCGAGATGAGTTTAGTGGAGACCTAACCCTAAATTTTCGAATCAAATCTAATATACGGGATGCTCGCTGGACAGGATGATTTCATACGTGGCAAGAATCATGGCAAAGCAATGTGCTACGAATCGGAGTTAAGGAATAGCACAAAGATCAAGTTAATACCCTACTTCGGTGGTGAACTTGCTACGACGGCAACGGCAGGGTAGATTGCCATTAACGGCGGTAGAGACCAGCGGCGGGAGGTCGCTGGCGGCGAGAGGACGATCCGGAGACCCGAGGAGGCAGATCAGGTCACGCGCTGGTGAAAGGTTTTGGAATTTTTTTCCAAAATTTGACCCGTCTGTATATATAACCTGACCCTGTCAGTGTGACCGAGTGGAACAACTCGGTGGCACCGAGATGCAAAACTATGAGCAGTTACTACAAGTCGGTGTGGTCGAGAAGTTCTAATCGGTTGCACCGAGATTGAAAACCTAGATCAACTTAGTGATCTCGGTGTGATCGAAATGGATGACTCGGTCATACCGAAATGCACAAAGAGGTTTTGGAAGTTTAAGTCTATGACGAATCGGGGACTCCGAGTGCTCCTCACACAGAGTGGTTCGAATCTGACTTGATCAAAATTTGTGATGTAGCATGAATAGAGTTTGAGACGAGGAAAGCATAGATAGCTAGAGGGAGTTCTTAGGCATTCTTGTCCATCCATTTGGAAAAAGAGAAAAATCCAAACAATCAAAGCAACAAATGTATGTCCTTGAATGAGTAAAATATGCAACCAACATGCTCACAAAATAAGATGACAAATGAAATATGTGACAAAGCATGCACAAACACTCTAGCATCTATCAAGCAATTTGGCGATGACTAGGTCATCTATATATGAGTATATTGACTTATGAGTCAAATGAGAACATTTGATCGTAGGTCATACTCATTGTTTAAGCACAAGTGGGGTTGCCACTTTTACATAAAGCATTGCTGTGTTCACACCATTAGAGTTGCTTTAGCTCAATTGATTAGAGTAAAGCTCCCCCTAGATGTGATATCCCCCCTAAGAGGGATGAACTAACCTTGGGTTTTGTCGATGATGACTTCATGTAGGTGTTGAAGATGTAGATGCTCAATGTTGATGTAGATCCTTTGGAGCAATCCTTTGGAGTGAGTTGCACTTTCAATACCTACACGGGTTAGTCCCACAAGGAACAAACAAGGGTATCCATAGACATAGAGTGATATTCACATGAGATGATGTCCATGAATGCATTAGGTTACCTTCTCCCTTGTCTTACCAACAAGAGGGTTTGTGACTCCTTGAACTAGTGCAAGATATGGAAGTTGTTTGCACTTGTCCTCGCCAAAATGATATGAGTGAAGTGTGTTGGCGGAGTCACCCTCAAGAACTCTCTAGTTCTTCTTCTTCGGGATCCACACCATCTTGATGGGAATCCTTGGAGTTTTAGTCGTACTTGATGAAGTAGAACTTGATGTAGTCTTGGGAACCCACTTGACCAAGGCTTTGGGAGCTTCTTCAAATGCATCAATCTCCTCTTGAAGCTTGTCCTTGCCTTTTAGCTTGTGGTCTTGTGGTGGAAGATCATCTTGAGCTCGTGTTCCTAGGAAACAAGTAGGATCATACTTCTCTTGTTGAGGAACAAACTTCGTCTTAGGGTATTGATCTTCTTCCCACTCAACTCCATTGGCATTGAACTTTCGTTCAAAACCAACACCTTGATTCTTTCGGTGTCTTCCTTGCTTGCATACAATTTCCTCAAATTGCTTACTTCCGGCAAGGCTCTTGTAAACACCTTTCTCTATAATTCCCTTCAATAAGCTATTTTGTTGCTCAAGTGTAACTTGGCTAAGAGAATCATTAGTGGAATTAAGAGAACTACTAGAAGCAACATCATTGAGTTTAGCATGATTATTGTTACTATTAGAAGAAGAATCTTTCTTACCCTTGTTGCTAGATTTAACTTGTGGCATGTAAGTAGACAAAATTAAACGCCTGGCAATGTAAGAAGAACTTTTCTTGCAGAGATCATCATTGATCACCTTTAAGAACTCATGCTCTTGCTCAAGGTTGATCTTTTCAAAGCGTAGCTTCTCATGAGTCTTTAAAAGCTCTCGATGATTTTCCAAGGTAGTTTCATGAGCTAACTTAAGAGTTTTTAGCTCTTTAGTTAGACGCTCAATATCCTTCTTATCATCATCATTCGTTTTGTCTTGATTAGCATGATTAATAGCAAGTTCATCATAGTTTTCATCACTAGAATTTTCAACAAGTAAATCATCATCACCTAGCAAGTCATCTTCATCACTATTGAAATCAACATACTCGGGGTGTGATACCTTTGGGCCTTTAGCCATGAAGCATCTTCCACTTCCTTCATTTGGTGACTCAAATATGTTGTAGGAGTTGGTTGACACAAGTGCTAGACCGGCAACACCTTCATCTTGAGTATATTCGGAGTCAGAGTGATAACTTCTCTCAGAATGATCGTCGGAGTCGGAGCCGGATACCCATTCACCAACGTGAGCTTGATGTCTTCGTTTTGTGTAGCCCCTTGATGATTTGTCCTTCCTTTACGAATCCTTGCTTCTCCGTGATGTTCTTCGTTCATAACGGTCATCTCTACTTCTTCTCTATCTTGGTGGTGATTCTTCTCTCCTACTCCTTCTTTTGGGAGAACCTTCTCTTCTTTTGTAGGGAGCCGTACACTCATTGGAGTAGTGTCCGGGTCTTCCACAATTGTAGAAATTATGTTCACGACTTGAAGATCTTTTGTCATTGTAGGACCTTGACTTGGAACTTCTTTCCTTGCTTCTACTCTTGTAGAACTTGTTGAAGTTCTTCACCATTAGGCTCAATTATTCATTGAAGTTCTGTTTCTCACCTGATGATGTGGGAGCATCACATGAGGCTTTGTAAGCACCACTTGACTTGTTGTGAAGCTCTTCCTTATCCTCGAGTGACATCTCATGAGCAACAATCCTTCCAATGACTTCCGTTGGCTTGAGATCTTTGTAATTGGGCATCATTTGGATCAATGTGCACACGGTATCATATTTTCCATCCAAGGCTCTTATGATCTTCTTGATGATGAATCTATCGGTCATCTCTTCACTTCCTAAGCCGGCAATCTCATTTGTGATGAGAGCAAGCCTAGAGTACATTTCAGCGACACCTTCACCATCCTTCATTTTGAACTTGTCAAGTTGACTTTGAAGCACATACAATTTGGATTCCTTGACGGAGTCGGTACCTTCATGCATATCAATCAAAGTATCCCAAATTTCCTTTGTATTCTCAAGATGGCTGATTTTGTTGAATTCTTCGGGGCACAATCCGTTGAAGAGAATATCACAAGCTTGAGCATTGTATTGTAGCATCTTCAACTCTTCCGCGCTAGCCTCACGGTTCGGTTCCCTCCCATCAAAGAATTCACCTTGCAAGACGATACACACAATAGCCCAAACGGCGGGGTTATGTACAAGAATATGCATTTTCATCTTATGCTTCCAACTAGAAAAATTAGTACCATCAAAATAAGGACCTCTACGGTGGTAATTTCCCTCACTAGACGCCATACTCTCCTAGGTTGTGAAACCAAGGCTATGATCACCAAAGCTATGGAAATCAAGGCAAATGGAGACCAAAGCTCTGATACCACTTGTAGGATTGAAAGTATGTCTAGAGGGGGGGGGTGATTAGACTACCTGACTAAATAAAAATCTAGCCTTTTCCCAATTTTAATTCTTTGCAGATTTTAGCAACTTAGCACAAGTCAAGCAAAACAACCTACACATGCAATTCTAAGAGTATAGCAGCGGAATGTAAAACAATTGCATATGAAGGTAAAGGGAGGAGTTTGGAGGGAGCAAACACAATGTAGACACTAAGATTTTTGGCATGGTTCCGATAGGTGGTGCTATCGTACATCCACGTTGATGTATACTTCAACCCACGAAGGGTAACAGTTGCACGAGTCCATGGAGGGCTCCACCCATGAAGGGTCCATGAAGAAGCAACCTTGTCTATCCCACCATGGCCATCGCCCACGAAGGACTTGCCTCACTAGGGCAGATCTTCACGAAGTAGGCGATCTCCTTGCCCGTACAAACTCCTTGGTTCAACTAACCAATCTAGGAGACACCACTCTCCAAGAGGTAACAAATGGTGTGTTGATGATGAACTCCTTGCTCTTGTGCTTCAAATGATAGTCTCTCCAACACTCAACTCTCTCTCATAGGATAGCATTTGGTGCAAAGATGATTTGAGTGGAAAGCAACTTGGGGAAGGCTAGAGATCAATATTTATGTGGTTGGAATGAAGTATCTTGACCTCAACACAAGTGTAGGTGGTTCTCTCTCAGAAAATGTATGTTGGAAGTGTAGGCATGTTCTGATGGCTCTCTCCATGAATGAAGAGTGGGTGGAGGGGTATATATAGCCTCCACACAAAATCTAACCGTTACACACAAATCACCAAACTCGGTGGGACCAAATCATACAACTCGGTCAGATCGATTTAGTTCATAATGTGACCTTTAGCGTTTTCGGTGGGACCGACATGTAAACTCGGCGGGAATGATATCATTAGGGTTAGGGCATAATGTAATCTAGGTGAGACTGATTACACAAACTCGGTGAGACTAATTTTGGTAATAGACTAACCAAAGAGTTGGCCAGGCAATCTCGATGGGACTGATTCACTCTCTCGGTAGAACCGAAATGTTACAAAAGGGAAACAGAGAGTTTGCATTGCAATCTCGGTGGGACCGATCGCTCATCTCGATTGGACCGAAACGTTATGAAGGAAAACAGAGAGATTACAATCCCATCTCGGTGAGACCGAGATCCCTATCGGTGGGACCGAAAAGACTAGGGTTTGTTGCAGTGGCTATGTCAAGTGAACTCGGTGGTGCCGGATAGATCAAATCAGTGGGGCCGAGTTTGACTTTTGGTTTGGGATATATTTGGATATGAGAAAGTGGTTGAGGGTTGTGGAGCATATGACTAAGCACTTTGAGCAAGAACGTCATTAAGCAACACCTCGTCCCCTCTTAATAGTATTGGCTTTTCTTATGGACTCAATGTGATCTTGGATCACTAAAAATGAAATGTAGAGTCTTGTGCTTTGAGCTTGAGCCAATTCTTTTGTCCTTAGCATTTTGAGGGGTCCACTTTCTAATCCATGCCATACCAATCATTGAGGTTTTCCTGAAATATTTATCTTCAAGTAGCATTAGCTCAATGAGCTATATGTTGTTAGGAATTACCAAAACCACCCGAGGATAGTTGCACTTTCAGGTGCCCTCCCTGATGTCGCAGACGGGCGCTTTCCCCTTGGAAGAGAAGATGGGCCCTTTCCCCTTGGAAGAGCCGGAGAGGGTGTCCTCCTCGTGGTCATCGTCGATGAGGTCTGACTTGGAAGCTGTGGATCCCAAGCCAGCGTGGCAGAATGTGTCCTTCAGAAATGACAAAAGGGGCTCGATGGCGATGTAGGATGGCAAATTGTTGTCAGCGAGCTAGAAGAGATCAGCGGCGGGGCCATGGATGAGATCGACGGCGTTGAACCCTAGGTGTTGGGGGGGGGCCACTTAACCTGTGACATAGCCCGCCTCAGGCCGTTGCTGTCGATGACCTCGATGTCGTAGTCGGTGGTCGAGACATGCCCACATACTCTAGCCCGCTGCTTGGGTGCCTGCTGCCAGTAATGGTTGTCAGCTTCCTCGGCGACGTCGAGCAAAGAGACCGTGATACACCTCTTTTGGGATAGTCGCTCCTCAAGCTCCATGGGAAGTGTAGTCGGGCTTAGGCTGCGATGCTCTGGAGTGGGGGATGGGGATCTATGGGAAAGGGGGCATTTGGCCGGCGTCATCTAAGAAACTCAGGGCGGCCTGGGTATGGAGATTGGTGGGTAAGCTGCACGGGCAAACCGGCTGATGCTGACAATGGAGGCCTTGCGGCAGAAGCGGCGGCGACGGTGGCGGGGACCTTGCTAGGGTTTTCAGCGAGGGAGGGGTGTGTGTGTGTGCGGTTTGACCGATAAAGATCTTTGTAGAATATGTAGGAGCCAATATGAGCATCCAGTTTCCGCTATTGGTTATTGACCGAAGATATGTCTCGGTCATGTCAACATAGTTCTCGAACCCGTAGGGTCCGCACGCTTAACGTTCGGTGACGATTTGTATTATGAGTTCCGTATTTTGATGAACTGAAGTTTGTTCGGAGTCCCGGATGTGATCACAGACATACGATGAGTCTCAAAATGGTCGAGACATAAGGATTCATATATTGGAAGGCTACATTTGGACACCGGAATGGTTCGGGTCGTTTCGGAGTACCGGGGGGTTACCAGAACCCACCAGGAGGTTAATGGGCCACCATGGGCCTTAGTGGAGAAGAGAGAGGGCCGGCCAGGAGGTGGTGCACGCCCCCTTGCCCAGTCCAAATTGGACAAGGGGTGGGGGCGGTGCCTCCTCCTTCCTTCTCTCCTCTTGGTCCTTCCCTTCTTCTCCTACTTGGAATAGAAAAGGGGGGGGACCGAACCCTACTGGGACCGGGAGTCCAAGTAGGACTCCCCCCATGGCGTTCCCTCTAGGGCCGGCCACCTCTCCTCCACCCTTTATATACGTGGGAGGGGTCACCTCAAAGACACACCAAGTCTTCTCTTAGCCGTGTGCGGTGCCCCCCTCCACAGTTACACACCTCGGTCATATTGTCGTAGTGCTTAGGCGAAGCCCTGCGCCAGTAACTTTATCATCACCGTCATCATGCCGTCGTGCTGACAGATCTCTCCCTCATCCTCAACTGGATCAAGAGGTCGAGGGACGACATCAAGCTGAACATGTGCTCAACACGGAGGTGCCGTACGTTCGGTGCTTGGATCGGTTGGATCGCGAAGATGTTCGACTACATCAACCGCGTTACTAAACGCTTCCGCTTTCGGTCTACGAGGGTATGTGGACACACTCTCCCCTCTCATTGCTATGAATCTCCTAGATAGATCTTGTGTGATCATAGGAATTTTTTTGAAATACTGCGTTCCCCAACACAGCCCCCCTCATGCCGGCATGAAGGGAATCCTAAGCTATGAATGCATGCCCCCCAACCGAGGTTCACCTAGGCAAAGTGCAAAGTAGCTAGCAACCCCCCTCATGTCGACACGAAGGGAATCCTAAGCTATGAATGCATGCCCCTCAACCGAGATTCACCTAGAAAAGTGTGAAGTGCGTAGCAGCCGCCCCACACACTTTCAGTCGGCAGGCCAGAGAGGCATATCTCACCAAGATGGATCGTAAAACGGACCAAGAATAATCCACCTTGGTCGCACAACCTCTCTCTTGTTGTTGGTCAAAGTGATGGCCGTCCATGCGACCCCGGAGATGGGCTAGCTCGCCAATAATCATGCACGTAGCCAGTCCCCGAACACAGCCACTGCATGCGTGTGGCCCAAACATATGTATGGAGAGGTGTGTTTTTGAGTAACAATGGAACAACTTTGATGTGGCACCGTGATTTCAAACTAGAAATCCCCACACTGAGTGAGGGTTAGGTTGACGATGCATATGTATGTTACACCACACTTCAAGCCAACGATGGGGATTCATGCATGCATGCGTGCATAGTATTTGCGCTCAAACTTAATTAGGTCTGAATCTCACAATGACATATACTACGATAACACAAACCAAATGAAGAATCCGCCATGGTAACCTATCTTGTTGTCAGTCAAGGTGATCATGGATGTCCATGCAGGCCCACAAATATATAGGCTTGTCGCCGATAACCACGCGAGGGAGTGTACCGTTCGAAGGCAACCACTACATGAATATGTATGGAGGTGATGCGTGCATGCATGTTTGAATACCATTTCACAACATTGACGTGGCGCGTGCGTCAAAAATCATACACTAGCTCCCCACACAGAGCGAGATCGGTTCATGACGTGTCATTGTACTAGCCACTTCGACTCGATGGGAGGGATTCATGCGTGCACATGCATGTGTGTGTGCTCAAACTGTATCATGCATGTCATCCCAGAGCATGACCTATATATATACCGTATTACAAGCAAAAAAATAATCCCCTCCTAAGTCAAATTAACCTCTCTTGTTGTCAGGCAAAAAGTAGTGATGGACCAAGCGGGCCCACAGATGGAAAGCATCGATATCGCCGATAACCGCTTAAGTGGGTGTGAGAGGACAACCACCACTGCTTTGCATGTGGGCCAAACATATATATGTTGAATACCGAAAATGCACAACTTTGATGTGCCACATGCCTCAAAAACTGTAAACCATGCACCCACACAAAGCGAGGTTCATGAAGCGTACTATATATGATGGTCCCCTTCCCCCCTCTTCACCGCATACTATATGCTCCTGCCATAATATGTACAACCCAAAAGAATCCTCATTGATGGTGAAATTAATTGACCTCTCCCAGTGTAGGTCAAAGTGATGCATGCATGCATCGATGATGGCCCCGTGGGCCCACAGATGGAAGCGTCACACATGAGTGTCCTAGCTAGGATAACCACCACGTGCATGCATGTAGCCCAAAGAGGTGTCGTGTGATGTTTGAATAGCCAATTTCATAATTTTGATGTGGCACGTGCCTCGGAAACCGAAAAAGTCCCGACACTGAGTGAGGTGTACTTGTACACGGACACGTACGTATAGTATATATGCTAGTCACCTCCCACCTCTTAGACACGTACTATATACCACCATAACACAAACAAAAAAATATTCTACCTTGCTGGTCAAATTAACCTCACTGCCAGCTGTTCGTCAAAGTGATGGACGACGACCTCGCGGGCCCACAGAAAGCATCACACACGAGTATCGAGTGTAGTGTAGGACAACCATCGACTGCATGTGGACAAAACATGTATGTATGAATGTAATGTTTTAAATAATGAATTCACGACTCTGATGTGGCACCGGCCTGCCTAACAAAACGGCCAACCCACAGGGTGGCTCACAACTCGTACTGTACTGCGAGCCACCCGCCACCCACAGACGCACACACCCACACACACACCCCGAATCCACCGCAACTACGATGCATGTTAAATTAATTATCCCGTGGTGAACATATGTTACCAAAGGAGGGGCGTTTTAATTTCGAAAAAATCACAGAGATCATTAAGACGTTTTAGTACATTAATTGATTGATTTTCTATGGGTAAAATGTGCAAAAATCGATTTTGAGCTACATGCACACGTGACAGTGCACCTAAATGGATTGCAAAAACACATGTGTCTCACTGGGTGCATGTTTACTCCCCATGCAACAAATTTCAAACATTGAGAATCTTGATTTTAAAATTCTAGTACATTCAAAACTTATTTGAAGTTCATGAAACTTATCGTGTTGTCATATGGACACCAATACAAAGTGGCATTGTACTTTTTTGGTCAAATTTGAGACCAGTTTTGATGTAATCTTTATCTAATTACAAACGAGATATTATTAATAATTGGGAACCAATATCCCGAATGGATTATTTATTCGAACCGTGAGTGTTAGACCAACAGTGGATACGTGCCATGCTTCGATTAAGCAATAAAGCGGCATCACTAATCATCCAAATAGAAAAACAATATACTTGCCGCCGCGCGACCCGTGTGCCATGTGAGCAGGCGTGAGTTGACGAGATGCATGCGAGCAGTCCGCCGCGCAGGCTGACCGGGAGGCGTGCGTCCAGGTGTGTGAATTGACGGAGGCGTGCTCGCTGTGCAGTGTCATCGGGAGGCGTGCGAGTAGCTGTGTGAAATTTTGGTAGGCATGCCAGCAGTCCGGTGCGTAGGCTCACCTGGAGGTGAGCCATCGGTTTGACTGCCACCCGCCTCTCTCCCACAACTCCCACTGCTCCATATTAATGGTGCGCCCGAGCGGCCGCACCCCCCATCCTCGCCACACACACAATCCTCTCTCTCCGCTTGCATCCTCGATGCCGCTCTTAGTCCTCAAAGCCGCCAGTGTATGATGATGCCGGCGAAGCGCCCCATCGGAGGGAGTGGCGATGCCGGGGCTGCTAAAGCACCGGAGCACGACATGGAGATGGAGACAGAGGTTGCCGTCACTGCTGACGAGTTATCTCTGCACCCTTATGTCGTCGAGGGTGTCGAGCTTCCAGAGCAGGAGGCGGAGTTCCACACCGACTCTGGTGACGACCCCGGCGACAACTCCGACGACCACTCCGGCGACGACTCCGAGGACGACGGACAACTGATTAGTCATCTATACCCATTTGTGTGTCAAATAGATCAGAGGGTTTCTCTGGTTACTCCTACCTCCCCCCTTTTGGAATAGAAATCCTATGGTTATGTTCTCCCAATCTATGAAATCCGAGTAATTCTCGTTAGATCCATGTAGTGTATTGATTGTTTCAATGGTACAAGTAATAAGTGATTAGTTGTTTCATCTGTGCAAATGATTTCTGCTAGTAATCTGACTAGGGTTAGTGTTCGTGCTAATAATTCCTAGCCAGGACTTGACAATTGATTTTGAATGACCTACATATGTCTGTGCCATTATTTTCTTCAAGATTGGTCTGTACATAGACGACTGTGCTTAAAAATCGAACCATAATCTCTGGATATGTAGAAATAAATAGCCGTAAATTCCTAGTCGTACTTCACGGCATGTAATCATTGCTTTGATGCCAAATTTGTTTTACTATTTGTATAGGTGCTGTCTGACGATGTGGACAGCGAGGATGAAGATGGCCAGAGGAGGTACAAGAGGCAAATCCTGAGGGAGCTTTATGCGGCAATGCATAACAGGCGTATTAGGACCTGGAACGACGGCTATCGATGCCCATTTTGCAACCACAAGCTTCATGACGCATATCTAAGTGTTCTGGCGCATGCAAGAGGACGGGCCGTTGGCTCCTTCAAGCAGAAGTATTATCGCAGGGTGGCGCACAGTGTGTACGCCGAGTACCTGGAGAAGCTTCAGGATCGTGCCGGCATGCGAGATGAGATGTGGGATCAAACTATGTATGCTTGAGTATGCTTAATGACGGTTGAACTATGTACTTATGGTTGAACTATGCTTGTGTACGTGTACGCTTATTATCTATGTTTGAGTATGTTTAATCTATGTTTACTTATGTCTAACTGTGGGATATGGATGCAATCAGTTCGGTTGATGGAATCTACGCCCGTCTTGGTTTATTGGTCCCCTTTGTAATTTGTTTTAAATTTTGACCAAAGGTTTATCTGACAAAATGTTAGTGCAAGTCAGCAAAAATTATATCGTTGGATGGGTATTTGAGCATAGTGTTCAATGATATAATTTTTGGTGACATGCCTAAACATTTCTTAGTTAAATATTTGGTCAAAATTTGGTAAAAATTACAAAAGGGACCAATAAACCAGGACGGAGGTAATACGTCTACCACACACGGTTCCCAAAATTGGAACCGTGTGCAATGACTTTCATTTTGCCTGTTGCGTCAATCACACACGGTTGGCTCTAGCAAACCATCGCCTCCAAAATTCTTTGTGGGATAGAAAACCCTCACCACCCAATTCAAAAAATAAAAATAAAACCCTCACCATCCCCACGTCACAAAACCCCTCCCCCTCCCCCCGCCCGCCACCCCTCCGATCCCCATTCATACCTACACAAGGTCCTCCACGTCTATGCATGGCACCACCTATCGCGGCGGTAAACACTTAGCTCGTCGTCTGTCGCTGCCGCCAGGCTGCCAGCAAAGCCCACCGCATTTCGCCACTTCCGCTAGCCGCCGCCTATCACCATCGACTTTCTCGACGCTGCTCGCGGTCGACCCAGCTCCGCTCGGTTGGGGAATCTGCTGTACTGAGGGTTCTTTCTCATGGACAACAAGGTAACTAATTTAATGAGATATTATCTCATCTCTTATCCCAGTTCATCTGCCTCCTTTACTCACCCGACCGAAATCACCATGAATTCATTTTTATTCGAGCTGATTTGAGGGTTTTCTTCCATTCATAGAGTGTACAGTGCACGGACACATCAGGACCTTGTGGGCTCCGCCAGACATTCCATCGCATCGTACCAGATGACTTGAGGATGCGCGCGGTATGTTCAATCTCACCCTAAATCGGCTGGCATGGCCTACTTTCCTGAACATATTCTAAATATTACTACATTCGGATAAAAGGTGCCACATGCACTATATACGTCAAAGGGGATTTTCCCCCTCTCCTTTCTATATTAGGCAAATTAATGATGTATTGTTCTTTCGATTACTCTCATATTTCCATGACATCATGTTTACCCTATCTGTTTAATTATAAATTTTTATCCTTCGATTTCGACTGTTGTATAGTTCTTTCAATTTGGGCCCATATTTGCATGTTACCATATTTTCTTTAACAATCCTACCATTTTCTGCAGCGCGTCCCTTGCTATGCAACATAATCTGTAGTGCACAATCTTTCCCTTTACATAAATCAAGACTGCAGGGATGTCATACTGCACACAAACCATGGATTTACAATCGTTGCTACTGTAAGACTTGATGAACGTGGTGACTCCTATTTTGGCACTGGCTTTTGGAAATAAATTTCTAAGTTTTATGAACTGAAAGCTGGCACTATAATTGCATTGCACATAAAAGGGCCTGGTCATGAGATATATGGTAACTTCCCCAATGATATCATCCGTCCAGACTTTGTTCGAAGTAAGTTTTCTTTTCAACTATCTGCATGTTGACTTACCCAGCAATATCAAATGAATTGTGTAGTATTTAAGCAACCAACTGTCATTCCCTTTTCTTACTATATTCCTACCTGATAACTTCTAGTTACCATTACACTTTTCTATTGCCCTATTTTAACTAAATATTCCCTGTACTCCCATTTCTATCAGAAAGCGCCGCTGACAAGGAGACTCCGGAGGTGGAGAATGGGGCTGCCAACAAGCGGAGGCGTTGCGAGCTAGAACCGCAAGCGACTCCAGCAGGCCTAGACTTCATCAGCAGCCTCCCGGATGATATGTTGACCGTCATCATCTCCCTCATCCCAATCAAATATGGGGCACAGACAACCGTCCTTTCCCGGCGGTGGCGCCCCCTATGGAACTCCAGCCCTCTCGACCTCATCGACACCCACGAGCTCTGCCATGGCTATCGTAAAAGCTTGGATGCTTTCTCCAAGATGCTCGGCAGTGACCTTGGCCCAACCAAAGCCCTTAAAACGGGCAAGTTCCGTTCCAACTGCGAGGAACAAGCCAAGCTTGACGACTGGTTCTAATCCCCTGCCCTAGATCAGCTCGAGGAGCTCACTTTTGATGATGGGCATATGCAGTTAATGCCATTGTCCGCACTCCGCCTCGCGCCCATGCTGTGCGTCGCCAAGTTCAAGAACTACCATCCCCCTTAATGACGCACCCGCTCTTATTCTACCACGACTGAAGAACCTTGAGCTTGTCGCTGTCTGCTTCTCAAATGGTGACATGGAGCGCCTACTCCGTGGCTGTACTGCACTCGAGTACCTTCATCTTCAGGCAATCAATGGTTTGAGTACCTTCCACATCGAACGGCTGTTAGCCGGGGCACTTTCTTTGCCGTTCGCTAGCTGACTACAAAGAAAGTGGCCGTTAAGTTCTTCTGTTAGTGGGCCACCCACCCTCTTTGCCGTCGGCTAGCTGACGGCAAAGCTTCTAATCCGTCAGCTAGTGGACGGCAAAGAGAAGGCTGACGACAAACATGTTCTTTGCCGTCAGTTTTCATCAAGCTGATGGCAAAGACCCTCTTTGCCATCAGCTAGCTGACGGCAAAGAGCTCGCTGACGGCAAAGATCCTGATTCCAGTAGTGATCAGCTCCAGGACTCTTCGAACTATTTATGTGTGTTGCTGGTGCGGCAGGAAGACATCACAAGATGTGTACCACGTCATGGTCATTTAGGACACACCTGTACTTGAGAGATTACTTGTAGTTGATGAAGAAGGTCCAACAAGAATCAATGCCATTTCTGCACTGAAATTGACAGTGGTGGGCTACTCGTATGACAAATACTCCGAACTTGTTATTGGATCCACACCCGTTCAGGTACAACAACCGCCTTCTACCTCTCCTACTAAAAATTAACATTATTTCTAATTTTGAAGATGTTTGTTCGTCTATCATTCAGAAAATGATTCCGACAAGCTTGACCCCGAAACTGCGCACAGTGATGGTCTTGGTAGTAGAATCTATGGGCCCCAACCTGGAGCCAGTTATCAGTTTCCTGAGACGCTTTTCGTGCCTGGAAAAGCTATATATGGAGGTGATGTTCCTTTCCTGCTAAATGTTAACCATAAGGGAGTTCAATTTGTGACACCTTTTTTCAAGTTTATAATGACAATGTACTATGATTTCGGAAGGATTCTTTTGGAGGATTTTAGTACATACATGTTCCCCCCATACTGGTTGCTTGATCCATATGGTTACAATCAATAAGCATTTCTCCTTTGGATTCATTTGTACTAGTTTTCTTAGGGAACTTTTCATCCACTCCAACCTCTTGTGAAGAAGGCTACATTTTTCTAGAATGTAATTAAATGCCCATGTTAATCATGTCAGATCAAAGATGGCATGTTAGTGCATTTTACAAATCCTTCAAACCAAATAGGCCTGTAGTAATGTTCAAAACTGCATGTAGGCACTAACAAGTTTTCTTCTTTTGCAGATAAGATTAGGCCCAGTGGTGGATAATGTGATACAATATAAAAACCACGTCCAATGCCTAGATCCGCATCTCTCAGAAATTACTTTGAACTCCTACCGAGGGACCTTACCTGAGATTATATTCGCCAGGTTCTTTGTTCTCAGAGCAAGGGTGCTGAAGGAAATGAGGTTTGCCCTACATTTATTTCACAAAAAATGAATGGTTTGTTGACCTGCGCCGGCGCCTGTGGCAGAATGGAATAGGCTCCAAAAATGCTGAATTTCATTTTGGAACTTCAGATGACAGAGTAAATGGAAGTCATCGTGTCAACCCCATGCATGACTTCTAAGTGGCTGACCCCTTTGCAAAAATTGTGAGGTTTCGAAACCAGGCTTAGAAGTGGTAATATTAGTTTGAACCTCAATGATATCCATGTTCAGCGGATCAGCACGAGCGTTTGCAGCTGATGAGCTGAATTTCATTTCTAATATCAGTTTGAACCTTGTAATCTTCGAATTTGAGCCATATAACTCTGGAATTTGATCCTTGTAATATTTCGAGCTTTTGTGGTACACTCGTTGAAATGGCATTGTATGAGACTCGTATATTGGTAGTACTATTTTGACCTTAATATGCAATGGTCTTAGATTTTATTAACCATTCTCGAATCTGTTTACCTTGTCGATCTCACAGCACATGATTTGTATAGCTAACTCGACTGTGATCTTCGACATTATTGCACACAGTTGGTTTCGTCCACCTTGTGCCCTGTAGAGCGCAGAATTAATTATCGCACTCGAGTGTCCATCATCACCCTTTTGTATAACTTTGACCTCATCACCCACGGGTAAACTTATGACCGTAGTCATTCCACACACTTTGTTTTTGCAAAGCTTTTTGCCAATTAAACACCCACGATTTGTCCTTCTTCTAGCTGACGCGTGGCCAAACTAGTCGGTGTTGGAAATATGCCCTAGAGGCAATAATAAAATGGTTATTATTATATTTCTTTGTTCATGATAATTGTCTATTGTTCATGCTATAATTGTGTTATCCGGAAATCGTAATACATGTGTGAATACATAGACCACAACACGTCCCTAGTGAGCCTCTAGTTGACTAGCTCGTTGATCAAAAGATAGTCATGGTTTCCTGTCTATGGACATTGGATGTCATTGATAACGGGATCACATCATTAGGAGAATGATGTGATGGACAAGACCCAATCCTAAGCATAGCTCAAAGATCGTGTAGTTCGTTTGCTGTAGCTTTTTCGAATGTCAAGTATCATTTCCTTAGACCATGAGATTGTGCAACTCCCGGATACCGTAAGAGTGCTTTGGGTGTACCAAATGTCACAACGTAGCTGGGTGACTATAAAGGTACACTACAGGTATCTCCGAAAGTATCTGTTGGGTTGGCACGAATCGAGACTGGGATTTGTCACTCCGTATGACGGAGAGGTATCTCTGGGCCCACTCGGTAATGCATCATCATAATGAGCTCAATGTGACCAAGTGGTTGATCACGGGATCATGCATTACGGTACGAGTAAAGTGACTTGCCGGTAACAAGATTGAACAAGGTATTGGGATACCAACGATCGAGTCTCGGGCAAGTAACGTACCGATTGACAAAGGGAATTGTATACGGATTGATTGAATCCTCGACATCGTGGTTCATCCGATGAGATCATCGTGGAGCATGTGGGAGCCAACATGGGTATCCAGATCCTGCTGTTGGTTATTGACCGGAGAGGCATCTTGGTCATGTCTGCATGTCTCCCGAACCCGTAGGGTCTACACACTTAAGGTTCGGTGACGCTAGGGTTGTAGAGATATTAGTATGCAGTAACCCGAAAGTTGTTCGGAGTCCCGGATGAGATCCCAGACGTCACGAGGAGTTCCGGAATGGTCCGTAGGTAAAGATTTATATATAGGAAGTCCAGTTTCGGCCATCAGGAATGTTTCGGGGGTCGCCGGTATTGTACCGGGACCACCGGAAGGGTCCCGGGGGTCCCCATGGGCTGAATTGGGATGGGAACCAGCCCCTAGTGGGCTGGTGCGCCCCCCTTGGGCCTCCCCTGCACCTAGGGTTGGGAAACCCTAGGGGTGGGGGCGCCCCCCACTTGGCTTGGGGGGGGGGGAAGCCACCCCTTGGCCGCCGCCCCCTGGAGATCCATCTCCGAGGGCCGGCTCCCCCAAGGCCCCTATATAAATAGGGGGGAGGGAGGGCAGCCGCACCCCATGCTCTTGGCGCCTCCCTCTCCCTCCGTAACACCTCTCCTCCCCGCTTGCGCTTGTCGAAGCCCTGCCGGGATCTTGCTGCACCCACCACCATGCCGTCGTGCTGCTGGATCTTCATCAACCTCTCCTTCCCCCTTGCTGGATCAAGAAGGAGGAGACGTCTTCCCAACCATACGTGTGTTGAACGCGGAGGTGCCGTCCGTTCGGCACTAGGTCATCGGTGATTTGGATCACGCCGAGTACGACTCCATCAACCCCGTTCTCTTGAACGCTTCCGCACGTGATCTACAAGGGTATGTAGATGCAGTCCTCTCTCCCTCGTTGCTAGATGACTCCATAGATTGATCTTGGTGATGCGTAGAAAATTTTAAAATTCTGCTACGTTCCCCAACAGTGGTATCAGAGCTAGGTCTCTGCGTAGTTCCTATGCACGAGTAGAACACAAAGCAGTTGTGGGCGTCGATATTGCCAATTTGCTTGCCGTTACTAGTCTTATCTTGATTCGGCGGCATTGTGGGATGAAGCGGCCCGGACCGACCTTACACGTACGCTTACGTGAGACTGGTTCCACCGACTGACATGCACTAGTTGCATAAGGTGGCCGGCGGGTGTCTGTCTCTCCCACTTTAGTCGGATCGGATTCGATGAACAGGGTCCTTATGAAGGGTAAATAGAAATTGGCAATTCACGTTGTGGTTTTGGCGTAGGTAAGAAACATTCTTGCTAGAAACCTATAGCAGCCACGTAAAAACTTGCAACAACAATTAGAGGATGTCTAACTTGTTTTTGCAGCAAGTGTTTTGTGATGTGATATGGCCAAAGGATGTGATGAATGATATATGTGATGTATGAGATGATCATGTTCTTGTAATAGGAATCACGACTTGCATGTCGATGAGTATGACAACCGGCAGGAGCCATAGGAGTTGTCTTTATTTATTTATGACCTGCGTGTCAACATAAACGTCATGTAATTACTTTACTTTATTGCTAAAGCGTTAGCCATAGTAGTAGAAGTAATAGATGACGAGACAACTTCAAGAAGACACGATGATGGAAATCATGATGATGGAGATCATGGTGTCATACCGGTGACAACGATGATCATGGAGCCCCGAAGATGGAGATCAAAAGGAGCAAATGATATTCGCCATATCATGTCACTATTTGATTGCATGTGATGTTTATCATGTTTTACATCTTATTTGCTTAGAACGACGGTAGCTTAAATAAGATGATCCCTCGTAATAATTTCAAGAAAGTGTTCCCCCTAACTATGCACCGTTGCGAAGGATCGTTGTTTCAAAGCACCACATGATGATCGGGTGTGATGGATTCTAACGTTCGAATACAACGGGTGTAAGCCAGATTTACACACGCAATACACTTAGGTTGACTTGACGAGCCTAGCATGTACATACATGGCCTCGGAACACGGAAGACCGAAAGGTCGAGCATGAGTCGTATAGAAGATATGATCAACATGAAGATGTTCACCGATGTTGGCTAGTCCGTCTCACGTGATGATCGGACACGGCCTAGTTAACTCGGATCATGTCTCACTTAGATGACTGGAGGGATGTCTATCTGAGTGGGAGTTCATTGAGTAATTTGATTAGATGAACTTAATTATCATGAACTTAGTCTAAAATCTTTACAATATGTCTTGTAGATCAAATGGCCCACGTTGTCCTCAACTTCAACGCGTTCCTAGAGAAAACCAAGCTGAAAGATGATGGCAGCAACTATACGGACTGGGTCCGGAACCTGACGATCATCCTCATAGCTGCCAAGAAAGATTATGTCCTAGAAGCACTGCTAGGTAACGCACCTGTCCCAGAGAACCAAGACATTATGAACGCTTGGCAGTCAAGTGCTGATGATTACTCCCTCATTCAGTGCGGCATGCTTTACAGCTTAGAACCGGGCCTCCAAAAGCATTTTGAGAGACACGGAGCATATGAGATGTTCGAAGAGCTGAAAATGGTTTTCCAAGCTCATTCCCGGGTCGAGAGATATGAAGTCTCCGACAAGTTCTTCAGTTGTAAGATGGAGGAAAATAGTTCTGTCAGTGAGCACATACTCAAAATGTCTGGGTTGCATAACCGCTTGACTCAGCTGAGAGTTAATCTCCCGGATGACGCGGTCATTGACAGAATCCTTCAGTCGCTTCCACCGATCTACAAGAGCTTTGTGATGAACTTCAATATGTAGGGGATGGAAAAGACCATTCCTGAGGTATATTCAATGCTGAAATCAGCAGAGGTGGAAATCAAAAAGGAACATCAAGTGTTGATGGTGAATAAAACCACTAAGTTCAAGAAAGGCAAGGGTAAGAAGAACTTCAAGAAGGACGGCAAGGGAGTTGCCGTGCCCGGTAAGCAAGCTGCCGGGAAGAAGCCAAAGAATGGACCCAAGCCTGAGACTGAGTGTTTTTATTGCAAGGGAAGTGATCACTGGAAGCGGAACTGCCCCAAATACTTAGCGGACAAGAAGGCCGTCAACACTAAAGGTATATGTGATATACATGTAATTGATGTGTACC
The DNA here is from genome assembly GCF_003073215.2 of Triticum urartu. Classification (NCBI taxonomy): domain Eukaryota; kingdom Viridiplantae; phylum Streptophyta; class Magnoliopsida; order Poales; family Poaceae; genus Triticum; species Triticum urartu. The sequence goes on along the minus strand of NC_053025.1, from coordinate 385,324,887 downwards.
TTACCAGTACTCGTAGTAGCTCCTGGCTATTTGATAACGGTGCGGTTGCTCACATTTGTAACTCAAAGCAGGAGCTGCGGAATAAGCGGAGACTGGCGAAGGACGAGGTGACGATGCGCATCGGGAATGGTTCCAAGGTCGATGTGATCGCCGTCAGCACGCTGACTCTACATTTACCTACGGGATTAGTTTTAAACCTCAATAATTGTTATTTAGTGCCAGCTTTGAGCATGAACATTGTATCAGGATCTCGTTTAATTCGAGATGGCTACTCATTTAAATCTGAGAATAATGGTTGTTCTATTTATATGAGAGATATGTTTTATGGTCATGCTCCGATGGTGAATGGTTTATTCTTAATGAATCTTGAGCGTAATGCTACACATATTCATAGTGTGAATACCAAAATATGTAAGGTTGATAATGATAGTCCCACATACTTGTGGCACTGCCGCCTTGGTCACATAGGTGTCAAATGCATGAAGAAGCTCCATGCAGATGGGCTTTTGGAGTCTCTTGATTACGAATCATTTGACACGTGCGAACCATGCCTCATGGGTAAAATGACCAAGACTCCATTCTCAGGAACAATGGAGCGAGCAACCAACTTATTGGAAATCATACATACTAATGTGTGCGGTCCAATGAGTGTTGAGGCTCGCGGTGGATATCGTTATGTTCTCACCCTCACTGATGACTTGAGTAGATATGGGTATGTCTACTTAATGAAACACAAGTCTGAGACCTTTGAAAAGTTCAAGGAATTTCAGAGTGAGGTTGAGAATCAACGTGACAGGAAAATCAAGTTCTTGCGATCAGATCATGGGGGAGAATACTTGAGTCATGAATTTGGCACACACTTAAGAAAATGTGGAATAGTTTCACAACTCACGCCGCCTGGAACACCTCAGCGTAATGGTGTGTCCGAACGTCGTAATCGCACTCTATTGGATATGGTGCGATCTATGATGTCTCTTACCGATCTACCGCTATCATTTTGGGGCTATGCTTTAGAGACTGCCGCATTCACTTTAAATAGGGCTCTGTCGAAATCCGTTGAGACGACACCGTATGAATTATGGTTTGGGAAGAAACCTAAGCTGTCGTTTCTAAAAGTTTGGGGATGCGATGCTTATGTCAAGAAACTTCAACCTAAAAAGCTCGAACCCAAATCGGAAAAATGCGTCTTCATAGGATACCCTAAAGAAACTATTGGGTATACCTTCTACCTCAGATCCGAAGGCAAGATCTTTGTTGCCAAGAATGGGTCCTTTCTAGAGAAAGAGTTTCTCTCGAAAGAAATAAGTGGGAGGAAAGTAGAACTTGATGAAGTATTACCTCTTGAACCGATAAGTGACACAGCTCAAGAAAATGTTCCTGAGGCGCCTGCACCGACTAGAGAGGAAGTTAATGATGATGATCATGAAACTTCAGATCAAGTTCCTACTGAACTTCGTAGGTCCACAAGGACACGTTCCGCACCAGAGTGGTACGGCAACCCTGTCTTGGAAATCATGTTGTTAGACAACGGTGAACCTTCGAACTATGAAGAAGCGATGGCGGGCCCGGATTCTGACAAATGGCTGGAAGCCATGAAATCCGAGATAGGATCCATGTATGAAAACGAAGTATGGACTTTGACTGACTTGCCCGATGATCGGCGAGCCATAGAGAATAAATGGATCTTTAAGAAGAAGACAGACGCGGATGGTAACGTAACCATCTATAAAGCTCGGCTTGTCGCTAAGGGTATCGACAAGTTCAAGGGGTTGACTACGATGAGACTTTCTCACCCGTAGCAAAGCTGAAGTCCGTCCGAATCATGTTAGCAATTGCCGCATTCTATGACTATGAGATATGGCAAATGGACATCAAAACGGCATTCCTTAATGGTTTCCTTAAGGAAGAATTGTATATGATGCAGCCGGAAGGTTTTGTCTATCCTAAGAATGCTGACAAGGTGTGCAAGCTCCAACGCTCGATTTATGGGCTGGTGCAAGCATCTCGGAGTTGGAACATTTGTTTTGATGAGATGATCAAAGCGTTTGGGTTTACGCAGACTTATGGAGAAGCCTGCATTTACAAGAAAGTGAGTGGGAGCTCTGTAGCATTTCTCATATTGTACGTGGATGACATAATGTTGATGGGAAATGATATAGAATTCTCGGAAAGCATAAAGGCCTACTTGAACAAGTGTTTTTCAATGAAGGACCTTGGAGAAGCTGCTTATATATTAGGCATCAAGATCTATAGAGATAGATCGAGATGCCTCATTGGTCTTTCACAGAGTACGTACCTTGAAAAAATATTGAAGAAGTTCAAAATGGATCAGTCAAAGAAGGGGTTCTTGCCTGTATTGCACGGTACGAGATTGAGCACGGCTCAATGCCCGACCACTGCAGAAGATAGAGAAAAGATGAGTGTCGTCCCCTATGCCTCAGCCATAGGGTCTATCATGTATGCTATGCTGTGTACCAGACCTGATGTAAACCTTGCCGTAAGTTTGGTAGGAAGGTACCAAAGTAATCCCGACATGGAACACTGGACAGCGGTCAAGAATATCCTGAAGTACCTGAAAAGGACTAAGGATATGTTTCTCGTATATGGAGGTGACGAAGAGCTCGTCGTAAAGGGTTACATTGATGCTAGCTTCGACACAGATTTGGATGACTCTAAGTCACAAACCGGATACGTGTATATTTTGAATGGTGGGGCAGTAAGCTGGTGCAGTTGCAAGCAAAGCGTTGTGGCGGGATCTACATGTGAAGCGGAGTACATGGCAGCCTCGGAGGCAGCACAAGAAGCAGTGTGGGTGAAGGGTTCATAACCGACCTAGGAGTCATACCCAATGCGTCGGGCCTGATGACTCTCTTCTATGACAACACTGGAGTTATTGCCCTTGCCAAGGAGCCCAGGTTTCATAGGAAGACCAGGCATATCAAGCGTCGCTTCAACTCCATTCGTGAAAGTGTTCAAAATGGAGACATAGAGATTTGTAAAGTACATACGGACCTGAATGGTTACAATCAATAAGCATTTCTCCTTTGGATTCATTTGTACTAGTTTTCTTAGGGAACTTTTCATCCACTCCAACCTTTTGTGAAGAAGGCTACATTTTTCTAGAATGTAATTAAATGCCCATGTTAATCATGTCAGATCAAAGATGGCATGTTAGTGCATTTTACAAATCCTGCAAACCAAATAGGCCTGTAGTAATGTTCAAAACTGCATGTAGGCACTAACAAGTTTTCTTCTTTTTCAGATAAGATTAGGCCCAGTGGTGGATAATGTGATACAATATAAAAATCACGTCCAATGCCTAGATCCGCATCTCTCAGAGATTACTTTGAACTCCTACCGAGGGACCTTACCTGAGATTATATTCGCCAGGTTCTTTGTTCTCAGAGCAAGGGTGCTGAAGGAAATGAGGTTTGCCCTACATTTATTTCGCAAAAATGAATGGTTTGTTGACCTGTGCCGGCGCCTGTGGCAGAATGGAATAGGCTCCAAAAATGCTGAATTTAATTTTGGAACTTCAGATGATGGAGTAAATGGAAGTCATCGTGTCAACCCCATGCATGACTTCTAAGTGGCTGGCCCCTTTGCAAAAATTGTGAGGTTTCGAAACCAGGCTTAGAAGTGGTAATATTAGTTTGAACCTCAATGATATCCATGTTCAGCGGATCAGCGCGAGCGTTTGCAGCTGATGAGCTGAATTTCATTTCTAATATCAGTTTGAACCTTGTAATCTTTGAATTTGAGCCATATAACTCTGGAATTTGATCCTTGTAATATTTCGAGCTTTTGTGGTACACTCGTTGAAATGGCATTGTATGAGACTCGTATATTGGTAGTACTATTTTGACCTTAATATGCAATGGTCTTAGATTTTATTAACCATTCTCGAATCTGTTTACCTTGTCGATCTCACAGCACACGATTTGTATAGCTAACTCGACTGTGATCTTCGACATTATTGCACACAGTTGGTTTCGTCCACCTTGTGCCCTATAGAGCGCAGAATTAATTATCGCACTCGAGTGTCCATCATCACCCTTTTGTATAACTTTGACCTCATCACCCACGGGTAAACTTATGACCGTAGTCATTCCACACACTTTGTTTTTGCAAAGATTTTTGCCAATTAAACACCCACGATTTGTCCTTCTCCTAGCCGACGCGTGGCCAAACTAATCGGTGTTGGAAATATGCCCTAGAGGCAATAATAAAATGGTTATTATTATATTTCTTTGTTCATGATAATTGTCTATTGTTCATGCTATAATTGTGTTATCCGGAAATCATAATACATGTGTGAATACATAGACCACAACACGTCCCTAGTGAGCCTCTAGTTGACTAGCTCGTTGATCAAAAGATAGTCATGGTTTCCTGACTATGGACATTGGATGTCATTGATAACGGGATCACATCATTAGGAGAATGATGTGATGGACAAGACCCAATCCTAAGCATAGCTCAAAGATCGTGTAGTTCGTTTGCTGTAGCTTTTCCTAATGTCAAGTATCATTTCCTTAGACCATGAGATTGTGCAACTCCTGGATACCGTAAGAGTGCTTTGGATGTGCCAAACGTCACAACGTAGCTGGGTGACTATAAAGGTACACTACAGGTATCTCCGAAAGTATCTGTTGGGTTGGCACGAATCGAGACTGGGATTTGTCACTCCGTATGATGGAGAGGTATCTCTGGGCCCACTCGGTAATGCATCATCATAATGAGCTCAATGTGACCAAGTGTTTGATCACGGGATCATGCATTACGGTACGAGTAAAGTGACTTGTCGGTAACGAGATTGAACAAGGTATTGGGATACCGACAATCGAGTCTCGGGCAAGTAACGTACCGATTGACAAAGAGAATTGTATACGGATTGATTGAATCCTCGACATCGTGGTTCATCCGATGAGATCATCGTGGAGCATGTGGGAGCCAACATGGGTATCCAGATCCCGATGTTGGTTATTGACCGGAGAGGCATCTCTGTCATGTCTGCATGTCTCCCGAACCCGTAGGGTCTACACACTTAAGGTTCGGTGACGCTAGGGTTGTAGAGATATTAGTATGTAGTAACCCGAAAGCTGTTCGGAGTCCCGGATGAGATCACGGACGTCACGAGGAGTTCTGGAATGGTCCGGAGGTAAAGATTTATATATAGGAAGTCCAGTTTCGTCCATCGGGAATGTTTCGGGGGTCGCCGGTATTGTACCGAGACCACCGGAAGGGTCCCGGGGGTCCACCGGATGGGGCCACCTATCCCGAAGGGCCCCTGTAGGATCGAAAGTATGTCTAGAGGGGGGTGATTAGACTACTTGACCAAATAAAAACTTAACCTTTTCCCAATTTTAGTTCTTGGCAGATTTTAGCTATTTTAGGACAAGTCAAGCAATCATCACACAATTCAAGCAAGCATGCAAAGAGTATATTGGCAGCGGAAAGTAAAGCATGCAACTTGCAAGAATGTAAAGGGAAGGGTTTGGAGAATTCAAACGCAATTGGAGACACGGATGTTTTTCCCGTGGTTCGAATAGGTGGTGCTATCCTACATCCACGTTGATGGAGACTTCAACCCACAAAGGGTAACGGTTGCGGGAGTCCACACGGGGCTCCACCCACAAAGGGTAAAGGTTGCGCGAGTCCACACAGGGCTCCACCCACGAAGGTTCCACGAAGAAGCAACCACCCACAAAGGATCCACGAAGAAGCAACCTTGTCTATCCCACCATGGCCATCGCCCACACAGGACTTGCCTCACTAGCGGTAGATCTTCACGAAGTAGGCGATCTCCTTGCCCTTACAAACTCCTTGGTCACCTCCACAATCTTGTCGGAGGCTCCCAAGTGACACTTAGCCAATCTAGGAGACACCACTCTCCAAGAAGTAACAAATGGTGTGTAGGTAATGAACTCCTTGCTCTTGTGCTTCAAATGATAGTCTCCCCAACACTCAACTCTCTCTCATAGGATTTGGATTTTGTGGAAAGAATATTTGGGTGGAAAGCAACTTGGAGAGGCTAGAGATCAAGATTCATATGGTAGGAATGGAATATCTTGGTCTCAACACATGAGTAGGTGGTTCTCTCTCAGAACATATGAGTTGGAATCGTGTATGTGTTCTGATGGCTCTCTCTTCGAATGAAGAGGAGGTGGAGGGGTATATATAGCCTCCACACAAAATCCAACCGTTACACACAATTTTCCAATCTCGGTGGGACCGAATCAACAAACTCGGTCGGACCGAAAATGTAAACCTAGTGACTGTTAGAGATTTTCGGTGGGACTGACATGCAACTCGGTAGGACCGATATGGTTAGGGTTTGGGCATAATGTAATCTCGGTGAGACCAATTACACAAACTCGGTGAGACCGAATTTGGTAATTAGCTAACCAGAGAGTTGGTCAGGTAAACTCGGTGGGACCGATTTGCTCTTTCGGTGAGACCGAAAAGTTACAAAGGGGAAACACTGAATTTACATTGCAATCTCGGTGGGACCGATTCGCTCTTTCGGTGAGACCGAAAAGTTACGAAAGGGAAACAGAGAGTTTGCAATCCCATCTCGGTGAGACCGAGATCCCTATCGGTAGAACCGAATTGCTAGGGTTTGGCAGTGGCTTATGACAAGTGAAACTCGGTGGCGTCGGATAGGAAGAATCGGTAGGACCGAGTTTGGCTTAGGGTTTAGGTCATATGTGGATATGGGAAAGTAGTTGAGGGTTTTGGAGCATATCACTAAGCACATGAAGCAAGAGGCTCATTAAGCAACACCTCATCCCTCCTTGATAGTACTGGCTTTTCCTAAAGACTCAATGTGATCTTGGATCACTAAAATATAAAATGAAGAGTCTTGAGCTTTTGAGCTTGAGCCAATCCTTTGTCCTTAGCATTTTGAGGGTTCCACTTTCACATCCATGCCATGCCAATCATTGAGCTTTCCTGAAATAATAATCTTGGAATAGCATTAGCTCAATGAGCTATATGTTGTTATGAATTACCAAAACCACCTAGGGATAGTTGCACTTTCAATCTCCCCCTTTTTGGTAATTGATGACAACATATAGATCAAAGCTTCGACAAATGATAATAAGCATGAAATATATCGTCGCTTTGAGAAGTATGTGATAAGTAAGAGCTCCCCCTAAGTTTGTGCATATTTAAAATTTTCTTTGGACTGCAAATGCACAAGGAGTTAGAGTCATGGGTTACTCTTCCATGTCACATACATCTTGGTGGAGCGCTTAAAATGATAAGAATGAAATATATGCACTCATCACCAAGAATAGTGAATGATCACATAAGATAGATAAGATAATAGCATTAAGCAAGCATTAAGTGTAGCTTATGATCAAACACATGATCATCAATGTCTCACAAGCAATGACATAGTATCTCAAGCACTCAAAATCAAACAAGTTCGAAAAACCACCAAATAAAGCAAGAGAAAAAAAACAACACACTCTCTCTCTCGAAGCCTATGATCTATACATCTTACTCTCTCTCTCTCTCTCGAAGCCTATGATCTATACATCTTCTCCCCCTTTGGCAACAAGTTACCAAAAAGTTCCTAGAAAATGCATAGTGCTAGATCGACGCTCAGGATTGATCTTCTGGTGGTGGTGGAGTCTGGATCACTCCAAGGACGAAGGCTTCTGTAGACGCTGAAGTAGACGCTGGAGTTGGAGCTGAAGTAGATGATGGAGCTGGTGGAACTGAGGCTGTACCTGGTGCTGAGGTGGTGGCTCTGGTAGCAGCAACTGGCACGGCAGACGACCTCGGACCTCGTGGCACTCTGGCAAAGGCATCAGTGGTAGTCCTGCCTCTCCTCTCCTGCATGTCATCCTGGAGCTGCTCCACTGCAATCTGAATCTCTGTCACCTTGACATCCAAGTCATAGAACTTTTGTTCCATGATCCTCTCTAAGCTTGCCTGGTTCTGAGTTAGGGTGGCTAGTCCTTTCTCAATCCGCAGGGTGGATGCAATCAGGTAACCAAGCTGCTCTTGTTTAGTTTTCAAGAAATACTCAGATGCCTCCTCTTGAGTTGGCATCTTGGCAGCTTTCTCCTTCCTTGCCTTCTCCTTCTTTGCTTGTGCTTGGGCAGACGATGGCTCATTCTCAGTCATGACAACTTGATTGTCCTCAAAATCTGGACGGATGGGCAGGTGTTCCTTGTCCAATAAATATATGCCTGTGCCCATCTTAGAGTTGATGAGCTCCTGAATTTGAGGTGCATATCCACAGCTTCTCTTCTGATCTGCTGCAGTCCTCTTGATAGTCTCTACTATGAGGCTCATGACCTTGAACTTCTGTGGCACATCAAAGACGTGAAGCAAGTTGATTGCATGGCCTCTGATCATCTTGTGATCTCCAGACTTGGGCAATAAGGTGTGCCTCAATATCCAATTGATGGTTGGCAGCCCTGACAGAAGATAATGCACTGAGCCAAATTTGAAAGTGTCAAGAGCTTCATTTGGAATTTCCTTGTACATGTTGGACATTGAGTTATGATCCATCTTTTTCTTGGCATAAATGTCCAAGTCATCTGCTTGCTCCTCTGGGGCATTGATCAGTTGAGCCCATTCAGCAACTGTAGATTGGTACCTCGTACCCTCAGACATCCAAGTTATCCTCCCATCTGGATAAAAGTGCGTCGTGGAGTAGAATTGCATGATAAGCTCCTCGTTCCACTTTGTGAGCTTCTGCCCAACAAAGTCTGCAACTCCACACGCACTAAAGCTGTCATACACTCCAAGGTAGTGTTCCTCATTTTCCTTCATGTAGGTCCAGTCGACCCATCTCATGTCACAAACAATGGGCTTCTTATCTAGCAGCACTGTCTCATAGAAGTCCTGCTGTTCCTTGGTGTGAAATCTGTAATCCACAGCAGTCCTTCTCCTTGAAGCATACGGGTCTGCTTCTCTCCACTTCCTCAGCCCTGAATCTCTCCTGAGCTTCATGTCCTCAGCCACAGGATGAGCATCGTTGTGGTCTAGGATCTAGGGCTTGAGCTTTCTAAGAACTTGCTCTTCATCCTCTTCTTCAGCAACAGTCTCAGGCACTGGGGCCTTGTTCTTCTCAGCTGCAGGAATGCTCCTTGTATTCCTCTTTGGTTTTGGCTTGGAGGCAGCTTTGGGCTTAGATGCAGTAGCCCCTGATCTTATGGCATCACCCATCAGCTTGGGTGCCTTAGGTGCTGGTGCAGCTACCTCTTCTTCCTCTTCCTCTTCCATGATGGAAGCCTTTCCAAGCACTCTGGCTACGGTCTTCTTGACCCTTTCCTTCCTCTTCTTGCCTTCTGCAGCAACTGGCTCTTTGGGAGTGGGCTTCTCAGTTGAGGCTCTAGCCTTTGACATAGGCTGCCTGCCTGCTGGCCTTTTGATCTTTAGACCTGGCTTTGTGCCTTGAGCTGGCTCAACTCTCTTTGATGTGGCCTCTTCCTCTGCCACATAATCTTCATCTTCGGAGTCTGAAGTTCTCTTCTTCCTCTGTCTGGTGGCAGCTTTTGGCAGATTGCTTGGGGTACTTCTGCTGCCATCATCTGAAGAGCTGGAGGGACTAGTGCCCTCACTCATCTGCACTTGCTGCTCTGACAAGTTCTGGCTGTCACTCTGATCAGACATGCTGCAAGCTCTGACTGCTGACCCTGTGAATAGTTTATAGATGAGGTAGAATAGATGAGCATCACAAAATGCAGAGATTTTTTTTGCAAAAGAATGATCCAAAAATTTAGTTTTAGTTTCCCACTGAAATCATCTCGGATCTACCGATTTTTAAACTCGATGATACTGAAGCAGTTTTGGAACCTAAACTAGTGAACTCGGTTGGACCGAGTCACAGTTCGGTGGCACCGAGACTGCTAGGGTTTCACAGAGTTCCAAAATCGGTCACACTGATAAGTAATTCTCGGTCAGACCGAGTCTCACTTGTGCAATGGCATAAGCCAAATCGGTGGGACCGAGTTTTTCAACTCGGTGGGTCCGAGATGGTTTCGGCGGAAACCTAACCCTAAAATTTTCGAATCAAAGCTAATCTACGGGCGTATTGACTAGATAGGAGTGTTTCAATCGTGGCAAGAATCATGATGATCACAATGTGCTGAGAATTGGATTGGAGAATAGCACAAAGATCGAGTCCATACCCTAGCTCGGCGGAGACTCGCTACGGCGGCAACGGCGGGGCAGAATTCCCATTGACGGCGACGGAGACCAGCGACTGGAGGCGGCTGGCGGTGAGAAGACAATCCGGAGACCACGTTGGCAGAGCAGGCTATCGCGCGGGCGAAGGGGTTCGGAGAAATTTCCAAATTTTGCCCGTGACTATATATAGCCCGACCCTGTCGGTGTGACCGAGTGGAACAACTCGGTGGCACCGAGATTCATAACTGCATGCAGTTACTGAAACTCGGTGTGACCGAAATGTTCAAATCGGTTGCACCGAGATCGAAAACCTAGATCAACTTAATGATCTCGGTAGGACCGAAAGTGGGGTATCGGTCAGACCGAGAATCATAAAGAGGTTTTGGAAGTTTAAGTCTATGACGAATCGCGGACTCCGAGCGCTCCTCACACAGAGTGGTTTGAATCTGACTTGATCAAATTTTGTGATGCAGCATGAATAGAGTTTGAGACGAGAAAAGCATAGATAGCTAGAGGAGGTTCTTAGGCATTCTTGTCCATCCACTTGGCAAAGGAAATAAACCCAAATGATCAAAACAACAAGTGGATGTCCTCGAATGAGTAAAATATGCAATCAGCATGCTCACACAATAAGATGGCAAATGAAATATGTGGCAAGGCATGCACAACCAATTCTAGCATCTATCAAGCAATTTGCGATGACAAGGTCATCTATATATGAGTATATTGACTTAGGAGTCAAGTGAGAACACTTGATCATAGGTCATACTCATCGTTTAAGCTCGAGTGGGGTTACCACTTTTACGTAAAGCATTGTTGTGTTCACATCTTTAGAGTTGCTTTAGCTCAAGTCTTAGAGTAAAAATCCCCCTAGATGTGATATCCCCCCTTGGAGGGATGAACTAACCTTGGGTTTCGTCGATGATGACTTCATGTAGATGTTGAAGATGTGGATGCTCAATGTTGATGTAGATCATTTGGAGCTATCCATTTGAGTGAATTGCACTTTCAATACCTAAATGGGTTAGTCCCACAAGGAACAAACAAGGATATCCATAGACATAGAGTGATGCACACACAAGATGATGTCCATGAAGACTTTTAGGTTACCTTGTCCCTTGTCTTACCAACAAGAGGGTTTGTGACTCCTTGAACTAGTGCAGGATGTGGAAGTTGATTGCACTTGTTCTTGCCAAAATGATAAGAGTGAAGTATGTTGGCGGAGTCACCCTCAAGGACTCTCTAGTTCTTCTTCTTTTGGATCCACATCATCTTGATGGGAATCCTTGGAGTTGTAGTCGTACTTGATGAAGTGGAACTTGAAGTAGTCTTGGGAATCCACTTGACTAAGGTATTAGGAGCTTCTTCAAATGCGTCAATTTCCTCTTGAAGCTTGTCCTTGCCTTTTTGCTTGTAGTCTTGTGGTGGAAGATCATCTTGAGCTTGTGTCCCCTTGAAAGAAGTATCATACTTCTCTTGTTGAGGAACAAACTTTGTCTTGGGGTATTGATCTTCTTCCCACTCAACTCCATTGGCATTGAACTTTTGTTCAAAACCAACGCCTTGATTCTTTTGGTGCATTCCTTGCTTGCGCACAATTTCCTCGAATTGCTTGCTCCCGGCAAGGCTTTTGTACACTCCTTTCTCTATAATTCCCTTCAATAAGCTATTTTCTTGCTCAAGTGTAACTTGGCTAAGAGAGTCATTAGTGGAATCAAGAGAACTACTAGAAGCAACAATATTGGATTTAGCATGATCATTGTTACTGCTAGAGGAAGAATCTTTCTTGTTCTTGTTACTAGACTTGACTTGAGGCATGTAAGTGGATAAGAGTAAACGCTTGGCAATGTAGGAAGAACTTTTCTTGCGGAGATCATCATTGATTGCTTTTAAGAACTCATGCTCTTGCTCAAGATTGAGCTTTTCAAAGCGTAATTTCTCATGAGCTCTTAAAAGTTCTCGATGATCTTCGAAGATAGTTTCATGAGCTAACTTAAGAGTGTTTAGTTCTTTAGTTAGAGCCTCAATCTTTTCCTTATCATTGTCATTCGTTTTATCTTGATTAGCATGATTAATTGACATTTCATCATAGTATTCATCACTAGAGTTGTCAATAAGCAAATCATCACCTAAAAAGTCATCTTCATCACTATTGAAATCAACATACTCGGGCTGTGTTACCTTAGGACCTTTGGCCATGAAGCATCTTCCAATTCCTTCATTTGGTGAGTCAAATATGTCGTAGGAGTTGGTTGACACAAGTGCTAGACCGGCAACACCTTCATCTTGAGTATCTTCGGAGTCAGAGTGATAACTTCTCTCGGAGTGGTTGTCGGAGTCGGAGCCGGATACCCATTCACCAACATGAGCTTGATGTCTTCGTCTTGTGTAGCTCCTTGATGATTTTTCCTTCCTTTCCGAATCCTTGCTTCTCCGTGAGTATCTTCGTTCATAACGATCATCTCTACTCCTTCTCTCTCTTGGTGGTCATTCTTTGCTTCTTCTTTTTGGAGAATCTTCTCTTCTCTTGTAGGGAGCCGTACACTCATTGGAATAGTGTCCGGGTCTTCCACAACTGTAGCAGTTTCGCTCTCGACTAGAAGATCTTTTGTCATTGTAGGACCTTGACTTGAAGCTTCTATCTTTGCTTCTACTCTTGTAGAACTTGTTGAAGTTCTTCACCATTAAGCTCAATTCTTCATTGAAGTCTTGTTTCTCACTTGATGATGTAGGGGCTTCACATGAGGCTTTATAGGAACCACTTGATTTGTTGTGAAGTTCCTCTTTATCCTTAAGTGACATCTCATGAGCAACAATTCTTCCAATCACCTCCGTTGGCTTGAGATCTTTGTAATTGGGCATCATTTGGATCAATGTGCACACGGTATCATATTTTCCATCCAAGGCTCTTAGAATCTTCTTGATGATGAATCTATCGGTCATCTCTTCACTTCCTAAGCCGGCAATCACATTTGTGATGAGAGCAAGCCTAGAGTACATTTCAGCGACACCTTCACCATCCTTCATCTTGAACTTGTCAAGTTGGCTTTGAAGCACATCCAACTTGGATTCCTTGACGGAGTCGGTACCTTCGTGCATATCAATCAAAGTGTCCCAAATTTCCTTTGCATTCTCAAGACGGCTGATTTTGTTGAATTCTTCGGGGCACAATCCGTTGAAGAGAATATCACAAGCTTGAGCATTGTATTGCAACATCTTCAACTCATCCGCGGTAGCTTCACGGTTTGGTTCTCTCCCATCAAAGAAGTTACCTTGCAAACCAACACACACAATAGCCCAAACGGCGGGGTTATGTCCAAGAATATGCATTTTCATTTTATGCTTCCAACTAGCAAAATTAGTACCATCAAAGTAGGGACCTCTACAGTGATAATTTCCCTCGCTAGACGCCATACTCTCCTAGGTTGTGAAACCAAGGCTATGACCACCAAAAGCTATGGAGATCAAAGCAAATGGAGACCAAAGCTCTGATACCACTTGTAGGATCGAAAGTATGTCTAGAGGGGGGTGATTAGACTACTTGACCAAATAAAAACTTATCCTTTTCCCAATTTTAGTTCTTGGCAGATTTTAGCTATTTTAGGACAAGTCAAGCAATCATCACACAATTCAAGCAAGCATGCAAAGAGTATATTGGCAGCGGAAAGTAAAGCATGCAACTTGCAAGAATGTAAAGGGAAGGGTTTGGAGAATTCAAATGCAATTGGAGACACGGATGTTTTTCCCGTGGTTCGGATAGGTGGTGCTATCCTACATCCACGTTGATGGAGACTTCAACCCACAAAGGGTAACGGTTGCGAGAGTCCACACAGGGCTCCACCCACAAAGGGTAACGGTTGCGCGAGTCCACACAGGGCTCCACCCACGAAGGGTCCACGAAGAAGCAACCACCCACAAAGGGTCCACGAAGAAGCAACCTTGTCTATCCCACCATGGCCATCGCCCACACAGGACTTGCCTCACTAGCAGTAGATCTTCACGAAGTAGGCGATCTCCTTGCCCTTACAAACTCCTTGGTTCAACTCCACAATCTTGTCGGGAGGCTCCCAAGTGACACCTAGCCAATCTAGGAGACACCACTCTCCAAGAAGTAACAAATGGTGTGTAGGTAATGAACTCCTTGCTCTTGTGCTTCAAATGATAGTCTCCCCAACACTCAACTCTCTCTCATAGGATTTGGATTTTGTGGAAAGAAGATTTGAGTGGAAAGCAACTTGGAGAGGCTAGAGATCAAGATTCATATGGTAGGAATGGAATATCTTGGTCTCAACACATGAGTAGGTGGTTCTCTCTCAGAACATATGAGTTGGAATGGTGTATGTGTTCTGATGGCTCTCTCTTCGAATGAAGAGGAGGTGGAGGGCTATATATAGCCTCCACACAAAATCCAACCGTTACACACAGTTTTCCAATATCGGTGGGACCGAATCAACAAAGTCGGTCGGACAAAAAATGTAAACCTAGTGACCGTTAGAGATTTTCGGTGGGACTGACATGCAACTCGGTAGGACCGATATGGTTAGGGTTTGGGCATAACGTAATCTCGGTGAGAATGATTACACAAACTCGGTGAGACCGAATTTGGTAATTAGCTAACCAGAGAGTTGGTCAGGTAAACTCGGTGGGACCGATTTGCTCTTTCGGTGAGACCGAAAACTTACAAAGGGGAAACACTGAATTTACATTGCAATCTCGGTGGGACCAATTCGCTCTTTAGGTGAGACCGAAAAGTTACGAAAGGGAAACAGAGAGTTTGCAATCCCATCTCGGTGAGACCGAGATCCCTATCGGTAGAACCGAATTGCTAGGGTTTGGCAGTGGCTTATGACAAGTGAAACTCGGTGGCGCCGGATAGGAAGAATTGGTAGGACCGAGTTTGGCTTAGGGTTTAGGTCATATGTGGATATGGGAAAGTAGTTGAGGGTTTTGGAGCATATCACTAAGCACATGAAGCAAGAGGCTCATTAAGCAACACGTCATCCCTCCTTGATAGTATTGGCTTTTCCTAAAGACTCAATGTGATCTTGGATCACTAAAATATAAAATGAAGAGTCTTGAGCTTTTGAGCTTGATCCAATCCTTTGTCCTTAGCATTTTGAGGGTTCCACTTTCACATCCATGCCATGCCAATCATTGAGCTTTCCTGAAATAATCATCTAGGAATAGCATTAGCTCAATGAGCTATATGTTGTTATGAATTACCAAAACCACCTAGGGATAGTTGCACTTTCAGCCCCATGGGCTGAATTGGGAGGGGAACCAGCCCCTAGTGGGCTGGTGCACCCCCCCTTGGGCCTCCCCTGCGCCTAGGGTTGGGAAACCCTAGGTGTGGGGGCGCCTCCCCACTTGGCTTGGGGGGAAGCCACCCCTTGGCCGCCGCCCCCCTGGAGATCCATCTCCTAGGGCTGGCGCCCCCCAAGGGCCCTATATAAAGAGGGGGGACGGAGGGCAGCCGCACCCCTTGCTCTTGGCGCCTCCCTCTCCCTCCGTAACACCTCTCCTCCCCGCTTGCGCTTGGCGAAGCCCTGCCGGGATCCTGCTGCATCCACCACCACACCGTCGTGCTGCTGGATCTTCATCAACCTCTCCTTCCCCCTTGCTGGATCAAGAAGGAGGAGACGTCTTCCCAACCGTACGTGTGTTGAACGCGGAGGTACCATCCGTTTGGCACTAGGTCATCGGTGATTTGGATCACGTCGAGTACGACTCCATCAACCCCGTTCTCTTGAACGCTCCCGCACGTGATCTAAAAGGGTATGTAGATGCACTCCTCTCTCCCTCATTGCTAGATGACTCCATAGATTGATCTTGGTGATGCGTAGAAAATTTTAAAATTCTGCTATGTTCCCCAACTGTCGGGTGGGAAGCTTGTGTTGTAAACTGCGCGGTAGCGCGGGAATAGGCTCACCGATGATATATTTGGCGCCTCTTCGAGCCCACGTGCGGTGCGGTGTTGTGAAGCGTGCACTGGAATCCTCCGCTATGAACGCCGTGAGAAGACGTGATAATTACTGGCCGGCCGACCCCCATTTATTACAGGCGGCCATTTAACCCTTGTGTCTCTTAAACCTTTCGAACGCGCCCCACCATTGCAAGAAGCACACCCACCACGAGAAATTCTTAGAGGGTATCCTGCGCGGCTCCAATGGTGCTCCGAGCGGATGCTGATGATGAGTAGCAGTTCACCATGCGTGCTGTGGTGGACACCCACAGAAGGTTCATGGACCTCTCGGTGGTGTACAACAACGACCAGATCTGGCTGGAGCACTCCATCCACCTCATGGAGTTGTTGCTTGCCGAGGAGAAGTACAAGGTGGTCGGGTTTGACCTAGAGTACACCCGCACTCGTTGAGGGAGTCCTGGATTAGGGGGTCCCCGGGCGTCTGGGCAATGTGACGTGGGCCGGACTAATGGGCCGTGAAGATACAAGATAGAAGGCTTCCCCCGTGTCCGGATATGACTCTCCTTGGTGTAGAAGGAAAGCTTGGCGTTCGGATATGAAGATTCCTTTCTCTATAAACCAACTCTGTACAAACCCTAGCCTCCACCGGTATCTAGATAAACTGGAGGGTTTAGTCCTTAGAGGCAGTCATAATCATACAAGCTAGACATCTAGGGTTTAGCCATTACGATCTCGTGGTAGATCAACTCTTGTAACCCCTATACTCATCAAAGTCAATCAAGCAGGACGTAGGGTTTTACCTCCATCAAGAGGGCCCGAACCTGGGTAAACATCGTGTCCCCTGCCTCCTGTTACCTTTGATCCTTAGACGCACAGTTCGGGACCCCCTACCCGAGATCTGCCGGTTTGGGCACTGACATTGGTGCTTTCATTGAGAGTTCATCTGTGCTGTTGACAAAGGATTCGATGGCTCTTTCGATCAATAATGATATTGTTTCGGGGGAGATTCCCCTCCCCCCAGGCCAAAATTTTGAATTCGGCGGCTTCGCACTGCGTGCCAACTCGATTGGCCACCTCAAGCAGATCGACACCTACGCCCCTGGTCACCAGATCAGTTTCAGGAACTTAAACTACGTCGCTGATATCCAAGGAGATTTGATCTTCGAGGGGTTCGCAGCCCCAATTACTGCTCTGGCCTTAGATCCGCAGCAGGCCAACAAGTCAAAGATGGGAGTCTAGAGCCCGCCGGACTCTCTGCACTTATGGAGCTTGCTGCGGGAGAAGAACCGGACACTCCGCCGGACTCTAGGTCCGAAATCTCGAGGTCCGTGTAAAGCGGGCGCCACCAGGAGACTCCAACTCCGGACAACCCCACGGACTCTCGTGTCTCTATCCAACCCTCGCCTTTAAACGAGGCCCTGGACTTAATGCGATCACTCGCCATTACAGAAGGATCGCTTCCAAACTACGCCCAGCCCAGACTAGGGGTTGAGAGTGGGGAATTTTGCATCCCACCCACCACCCACTTCATAGCCACTGTTGAAGATTTAACCGACATGTTGGATTATGCCTCCGAAGACATCCACGGTATGGACGACAATGGCGGAGACGACCAAGGCCAAAACCCTCCGTTTACCGGACTATGGACGACCACCTCCACATATGACGTGTACATGGTGGACACACCTAAAGAGGATGGCGACACAGGCAAGGAGAATCCGGTTGAGGACAAGCCTGCTGAAGCCCCTCCGAAGCGTCGACGTCAACGGTGTTGCTCAAAATTGCGTCGCGACAAAGACGACAATACCAGCACCAAAGACAATAATACTCCAGAGAATGCCGAAGACCCTAAAGCCCCTATAGAGCCAACATCTGAACATGATGATTGGGAGGATGGGCAGGTAAACCCCAATGATCTTGTCGAGAACGAGGGCTTGGAGGATAGTAACTACCTACCAACCTCCGAAGAATATGTGAGCCTGGGTGACGAAGATTTCATCGTGCCGGAGGAACCCCTCAAAAAAGAAGCCACCGCAAGAAGACCGAAAGAGAAACAGCAGCAGCTTCAAGCTAATCAGGACTTACTCAACGACAGATGGACTAACGTCCTGGCAGCTGAGGAATACGACCCCGAATGCCCAACAAAGAGCTACCCGAAGTGCAAGCTGCTACCCCAACTCGACGATGAGGCCCTAGAGCCCATACCAACAACGCGTAACGCTGCTGACATACCTAACTGACCGTCGCGTGGCCGGGACAGAATGACAACTCAAGCCGAGCACCAGCCCGCACCACCTCGCCATAAAAGCAGGGGAACGACGGCTCCAGAATATCCATACGTCCTACGACAAGACCTGGACAATAGAGCCGCTCAAACTAGATCAATCTATGGATCAAGGGGACGTGCCCCAGCATGAGAGGATGGCCATCAGGCCTAGCATGACAAGCACAACCTCACTCAGGCCGAAAATCGCATACAGAATTCATCCGAACTGCGTCGCGACATTGCCCGATACAGAGGCGCCACACACCCTCTATGCTTCACCGATGAGGTAAAGGAGCACCAGTTCCCAGAAGGGTTTAAACCCGTAAACATCGACTCACACGACGAACCCCGCGGTCTGGATTGAAGATTTTCTTCTCCACATACACATGGCTCGCGGTGATGACCTACATGCCATCAAATATCTCCCCTTGAAACTTAAGGGACCAGCATGTCACTGGTTAAACAGCCTCCTAGAAAATTCTACCGGCAGCTGGGAAGACTTGGAAGACGCCTTTTGAGACAACTTCCGAGGTACCTATGTACGACCCCCGGATACTGATGACCTCAGTCACATAGTCCAGCAACCCAGAGAGTCAGCCCGAAAACTCTGGACAAGGTTCTTAATTAAAAAGTACCAAATCGTTGACTTCCCGGACGTCAAAGCCCTTGTGGCCTTTAAACACAGCGTCCGCGATGAATGGCTCGCCCGACACCTCGGCCAAGAAAAGCCGAAGTCTATGGCAGCCCTTACCACACTAATGACCCGCTTTTGCGCGAGAGAAGACAGCTGGCTTGCACACAGAAGCAATAGCACCAGCGACCCCGACACCTCTGAAGCCAGGGACGGCAATGGCAAACCACGATGCAAAAAGCACAAGCGTCGAGTCAATAACGAAAATACTGAAGACACAACGGTCAACGCTGGATTTGGCGGCTCTAAATCCGGTCAACGGAAGAAGCCATTCAAAGGAAACAGAGATTGTCCATGTAGCTTGGACAGAATACTCGATCGGCCTTGCCAGATCCATGGCACCCCCGATAAGCCTGCCAATCATTCCAACAGAAACTGTTGGGTCTTTAGGCAGGCCGGCAAGCTTAATATCGAACATAAATGGAAAGGGACGCCCAGCGAGGATGACGACGAAGAGCCTCGCCCACCGAACATGGGGGGATAGAAGAAATTTCCACCAAGGTAAAAACGGTGAATATGATATATGTCACACATATCCCCAAGTGGGAGCGCATGCGCGCGTTAAGGGACGTCTACGCCATCGAGCCGGTCGCCACAAAATTCAACCCACGGTCGGCTTGTCCAATCACCTTTGATCGAAAGGACCACCCAACCAGTATCCTTCATGGAGGTTCGGCAGCTCTGGTCCTTGATCCAATCATTGACGGATTCCACCTTATGCGAGTCCTCCTGGACGGTGGTAGCAGTCTCAACCTGCTTTATCAGGACACTGCCCGCAAAATGGGCATCGATACATCAAGAATCAGGCCCACTAAAACTACCTTTAAAGGAGTAATACCCGTTATAGAGGCCTGCTGTACGGGCTCAGTTACATCAGAAGTCATCTTTGGTTCGCCGGACAACTTCCGAAGAGAAGACTTGATCTTCGATATCGCCCCCTTCCGCAGTGGACATCACGCACTACTCGGACGAACCGCTTTCACCCATTTTAACGTGGTCCCGCACTACGCTTATTTAAAGCTCAAAATGCCAGGCACACGTGGCGTCATTACAATCGATGGAAACACGGAACGCTCCCTCCGTACTGAGGAGCATACTACGGCCACCGCGACCAAAGTACAGAGTGGCCTAGTCAAGCCGCACACCTCATCAGTCGTCAACCGCCGACCTTCATTAAACAAGACCGGTCAGTTCTGCCTACATACAGCTCGGTAATTCCAGAGCTGGACTAGCAGTTTCGCCTCCGTCGGTCGCCGCACACATCCGTGAACTTCGTACCGCGCGTGCATAATTATGCACTTAAAATACCTTGGGCATCGGTGGAGGCACAATACGGGTAGGCCCTTAGTACGGTTCGACCCTATATGGCCTTCCCCTTTTCCTTAATTATTTTTTCTCTTTTACCATAGGTGAATTAAAACCTATTCATCCTACGAACTTACAAGGACTCTTTTCGAGCCTGGTTTCGTACAAATAGCCGAAGACCATTCCTCTTAAGGAACCCCTCTCTTTAAGATGAAAGTGGCGCAGATGTGCGGCAGGAGGTCCAAAGAATTTTGTAGACCAAAACTTTATTCAAGAACCTGCATAGAGCTTTTCTCCTTCTCCTTAGACCCTTGGCATATAAAATGGCCTTGGTGATTATGGTGCCCTTTGTAAGATCACGTTTTGACGTATCAATCAGATTTCAGTGAAAACAATTTTTATTTGGTATCATCTTTATTTATAGACCGTATACCGTCTTCTTAGTTGTCTCACTCACCTCAGCACAAATTGCCACGGGCTCTATATGGCCACACATGTGTCGCCAAACAAAAGCCCGAATAATTTTACATCACAATTCGGCATATCAAGCTCGACATTATATGCATCGGCTCCGGATCATGTCTTTGGTCAATACTTGGGTTGCCCGGCTCCTGTGTTTGCTACCTTACATTCCGTTTCTTCGGCTAGGGTTGTAAAGGAAGAACTACTGCGATTGTGTTTCTGGTTCATCCGGTCAAGCACCTTAGTAGAGAAAGCCGAAAACTGACTATCATGATGCGGCGAGAGCTGGTCAGCCACTTGGCGACTTATTAAAATCTTTAGCGATTGTTTCCGTATTACATGAAGGATCGCTTTTCCGGTCACATACATAACACATCCACATTCGGACAGCTGCATACATACTAGGGGCTATCTTCTAGCCCCATCGTCAAACTCCTATGGCTAAGCGAGAGTGGTAAAGCCACATAGTCCTAGTGTCTGGTTCGCCGCACTGACACCTCCTTCAAGGACCAAGACATTGGGTCAAGTGTGATCATGTGCTATTCCGAGCACCCCCGTAGTATCTACGTGGGGGCTGAAGCCGTCGGCTGGAAAACTCTCAGGAATACAAAACAGCCGCACATGAGGGAAGAACTTTCAGACAAAGGCACAAATATATTACAAAGCCTTCAAATATAACAAAATTCTGGACAATTCGGGTACATTTATTCGAACATAATGTCCTTTGAGCATTGACCCTCTATCAAGCGGGCACCCTCTAGGATGTCCTCTAAATAGCGCTCCAGCTTGCGGTGGTTCTTGCCTCCGGGAGGGCCCTCGACAGCCACTTTGGCAGCCTTCATCTTTGCCCAGTGCATCTTGATGCGGGCGAAGGCCATCCGTGCACCTTCTATGCACACCGACCGCTTGATTGGGTCAATTCGGGGCACTGCATCGACGAGTCGCCGCGCCAGGCCGAAATAGCTGCTCGGAATGGATTCGGCTGGCCATAGTCGAACTATGACGTCCTTCATGGCTGCTCCGGACATCTTATGCAGCTCGACCCATTGCGCCATTTGATCGTTCAGCAACGCTGGGCGTTCCCGTGCCGTGAACTGTGACCAAAACAGCTTCTCCGTCACATGCCCCTCCCGAGACTCGAAGAATTGCGCGGCGTCGGCGGCACTCTTCGGAAGATCCGCAAAAGTGTCTGGAGAACTCCATAGTCGATTAAGCAAGGCATGTCTCTGATCGCCAAACTCAGTCTATAAAAGAAAGGGCTTCCCAGCCGCTATCTGTCCGGCCTGCCGGATCTCCTCGCAAGCCACCCTAGATTCGGATCGTGCCTCTTTGGCCTCTTGAAGGGCCTTGGCGAGCTCGGCTGCCTTGGCTTTATTCTCCTCCTCGATGGGCTTGGTCCGGGGGCGGGCTTGGGGATATCCTCGATGTCTGAATCCGAGTCATCCGAAAGGGATAACTTTCCCCTTTTGGACGCCCTCGCCTCTGGGTCAGTGGAGGCCGCCCTCTTTTACCCTTCGAGAGGAGGGTTATCTTCTTCTTCCTCCTCGTCCTCATTTTCGTCTCCCTTGTGAGAGGAGGGAGCCTCGGTCCCTCCAGACATAGCGTCTGAGGTACCTTTGTGGTTGAGGGAGTCCTGGATTAGGGGGTGTCCGGATGGCCGGACTATACCTTCAGCCGGACTCCTGGACTATGAAGATACAAGATTGAAGACTTCGTCCCGTGTCCGGAAGGGACTTTCCTTGGCGTGGAAGGCAAGCTTGGCGATACGGATATGTAGATCTCCTACCATTGTAACCGACTTTGTGTAACCCTAACCCTCTCCGGTGTCTATATAAACCGGAGGGTTTTAGTCCGTAGGACAACATACAGAACAACAATCATACCATAGGCTAGCTTCTAGGGTTTAGCCTCTTCGATCTCGTGGTAGATCTACTCTTGTACTACCCATATCATCAATATTAATCAAGCATGATGTAGGGTTTTACCTCCATCAAGAGGGCCCGAACCTGGGTAAAACTTGGTGTCCCTTGCCTCCTGTTACCATCCGGCCTAGACGCACAGTTCAGGACCCCCTACTCGAGATCCGCCGGTTTTGACACCGGCAATGGTGCTTTCATTGAGAGTTCCTCTGTGTCGTCGCCGTTAGGCTTGATGGATCCTACGATCATCAATAGCGATGCAGTCCAGGGTGAGACCTTCCTCCCCGGACAGATCTTCGTCTTCGGCGGCTTCACACTGCGGGCTAATTCACTTGGCCATCTGGAGCAGATCGAAAGCTATGCCCCTGGCCGTCAGGTCAGATTTGGAAGTTTAAACTACACGGCTGACATCCGCGGGGACTTGATCCTTGACGGATTCGAGCCACTGCCGAGCGCGCCGCACTGTCACGACGAGCATGATCTAGCTCTGCCGCCGAACAGTGCCCTGGAGGCCGCACCCGCATAGGCTCCAACCCTTAATTCGGAGCCAACTGCGCCGATCGAGGATGGGTGGTTGGACGCCGCCTCGGGGGCTGCGATCCCAACGACAATTGAGCCGAACGCCAGCCCCGCACTCCGCGATACTCATGACTCCAAGGAGTCGGACTCCTCTCCGGACTCCGAACCCTCCGCACCCCTGCCGATCGAATCCGATTGGGCGCCGATTATGGAGTTTACTACCGCGGACATCTTTCAGCACTCGCCTTTCGGCGACATTCTGAAGACACTAAAGTCTCTCTCTTTATCAGGAGAGCCATGGCCAGACTACGGCCAGCAAGGTTGGGATGCGGACGATGAAGAAATTCAAAGCCCACCCACCACCCACTTTGTAGCCATTGTCGACGATTTAACCGACATGCTCGACTTTGACTCCGAAGACATCGACGGTATGGACACCGATGCAGGAGACGATGAAGAACCAGCGCCTACTGGGCCCTGGAAAGCCACCTCGTCATATGACGTATACATGGTGGACGCACCAAAAGATGACGACAAGGAGCGGAAGGACGCACCGAAGGCTTGTTCCCTCGAGAAGCTGTCAAAGCGGCGACGCAAGCGCCGCCCCAAATCCTGCCTCGACAGAAATAACGATCACACAGACCCAGCGCTGGAGCAGGGCGAACCGCTGCCAGACAACGGCAATCCGGATAATCAAACCGAACAAACAAATTCTATCAAGGATAATAGTCCGGCCGACATAACGCCGGACAGGCACCCAGAGCAGCAGAATGCCCGTAAAAGGCTTGTTGCCACTGCGAGAAGTCTTAAAAAGCAGAAGCAAAGGCTCAAGGCTGCGCAAGACACACTCCAATTCAGAGGGAGTAAAATACTCAACACAGCAGCAAGGTACGGCGACAATCGCCCCTCCAAGAGCTACCCAAAGCAGAAGGTGCTACCTGAATTCGATGAGGAGGCCTCAGACCCCCCACAACCAAATATCAAAGCAGCCACCTGACCGGATGGACGACCCTCTACCAACACAGAGCGGCATACAACGCCACTCACAATACAACACACGACCCATGCGAGGGCTCACACCCAAAGGACGGCGGAACAAGATCCATCTACGGACCACGCAAGCGCGCCCCAGCATACAATGCAACACAACAAACATCCGAACAACGCGGTACACCCAGCTACAGGGGTGCCGCACACCCCCTATGTTTCACCGATGAGGTGCTGGACCATGAATTTCCAGAGGGATTCAAACCCGTAAACATAGAGGCATACGACGGAACAACAGACCCTGGGGTCTGGATTGAGGACTACATCCTTCATATCCATATGGCTCGAGGAGATGATCTCCACGCCATCAAGTACTTACCCCTCAAGCTCAAAGGGCCAGCTCGTCACTGGCTCAAAGGCCTCCCCGAAAGCTCCATTGGAAGTTGGGAAGAGCTCGAAGACGCCTTTCGGGCAAATTTTCAAGGGACTTATGTCCGACCCCCGGATGCGGACGATTTGAGTCATATAACTCAACAGCCTGGAGAGTCATCCCGAAAACTTTGGAACAGGTTTCTTACCAAAAAGAACCAGATTGTCGACTGTCCGGACGCCGAAGCCTTGGCAGCTTTTAAGCATAGCGTCCATGATGAATGGCTCGCCAGACACCTCGGCCAAAATAAGCCGAGAACGATGGCCGCATTAACAAACCTCATGACCCTCTTTTGCGTGGGTGAGGACAGCTGGCTAGCCAGATGCAGCACCAGCGACCCTAGTACATCCGAAGTTAGAGATGGAAACGGGATATCACGGCGCAACAGCAATAACAAATGCCGGAATAAAGAAGACAGCACGAAGGGCACGGCAGTAAACGCCGGATTCAAAAGCTCTCAGCCAGGTCAGCAAAAGCCGCCCTCTAAAGGCACCAGGGATGAAATGTCCAGCCTCAACAAAATTCTGGACCAAGTATGTCAGATCCATAGTACCCCTGGTAAACCTGCTAATCATACCCACAGAGAATGTTGGGTCTTCAAGCAGTCCGGCAAGCTCAACGCCGTACACAAGGGGGAGGATACAACAAGTGAAGACGAGGACGAGCCTCCCAAGCAAGACACTGGGGAACAAAAGAAATTTCCACCAGAAGTCAAAACAGTAAATGTGTTACACGTGATCAAGGGAAAAAACAACGCGGCACTCCCAGGAAAATATACCCAAGTGCCTGTCACTGCGAAGTCCTGCCACTAGTCGTCTCAACCGATCACTTTTGACCATCGCGATTACTCAACAAGTATCCGACACGCAGGATGGGCCGCCCTAGTATTAGACCCAGTAATTGGCGGATATCACTTCACATGAGTCTTGATGGACGGTGGCAGCAGTCTAAACCTAATATATCAGGATACAATTCGCGGGATGGGGTTAGACCCAACAAAAATTCGCCATAGCAATACTACCTTTAAAGGAGTAACGCCAGGCCCAGGGGCTAGTTGTATGGGCTCCCTCCTACTACAAGTTATATTCAGCTCCCCTGATAACTTCTGTCGCGAGCATTTAACCTTCCACATCGCTCCGTTCCAAAGTGGCTATCAAGCACTGCTCGGACGCGAAGCTTTCGCTCGCTTTAATGCAATACCACACTACGCCTCCCTCACACTCAAGATGCCCGGTCCACATGGCATCATTTCAGTGAAAGGAAATATCAAGCGATCTCTGCGCGCCGAAGAGAGTGCGGCTGCCTTCGCAGCCGCACACTAAAGGTGCCCGGACCAGCGAAAGCATCCAATAGGCCGTCAAGACCTCAGACACAACTAATCAAGTCCGGCGCCGCTATTTATACCGAATAAATGGTCACACCCCTATTTGTCAATACAAGGGGTTCAACGCGCGCAGACAAGTGGCAATTTCTTCTCATCTTGAATTATACATGGTTTCTTTAAAAACTATCCTTTTTGCATGATAACTTTTTCACCTAAATTCCTCTCTTTTACAGACGATCATCGTGCTACACCCGTCCAGAATACGGCACAACGGAGATACAGGCGCAGACGTACAGCAGGGACCCGCCCCAAGGATTCTTTTTAGATTAAGACCCTACGTAAACCTTTTTTACTGTCTCTTGTTGATACATATCCACCGTTGAGAAGGATGCTGACGTCTTGCATGTGGCCACGCCAGAACAATGCACGTACCTGGACACAAGGGGCTTCTTACAAAGGCCATTATTTAGGCCCGGTTTATACCACAAAGACCAAATACCTTAGGGAGTGTTCGGCGTCGCGAGTTTGGCCCTATATGCATCAGCTCCGAATCATTGTCTTTGGTCAAATGTTGGGTTTGCCCGGCTCCTGTGTTTTGGTGCCTTACGTTCTGCTTTACCGGCTAAGGTAGCACCACGAGAACTACTGCGATTGTGCCCTGGTTCATCCGGACGAGCACCTCAGTAGAGAAAGCCGAAAACTGACTGTCATGATATAGCGTGAGACTGGTCAACCACTCGATGACCTGTTGGAATGTTAGAATTCCTCCGCCTTAACGAAGGGCCGTTTTCCGGCCAGGCATGTACGCACCCCGGGATCGGGAGAGTGCGGAGCCACCAGGGGCTATCTAGTAGCCCCACTGTCAAACTCCTATGGCTAAGTGAAAGTGTTAAAGAATTATAGTCCAGTTGCCTCGCTCGCTCCGCTATCACCTCCTTGATAGGACCAAGACATTGGGTTAAGTGTGAACGCGTGTTTTTTGCGAGCACCTCCGCATTATATGCGTGGGGGTAGAAGCCGACGGCTGCAATCTTTCAGGTCATACACATGTATACATAAACGGCCACCCAGGAGGCATCATATTACTTTCAGGCAAAAGTATAAAAATAGCCTTATAAAAATTTATAAAAGCATTTCGCTTACAATGAGATTACATATCACTCAAACATAATATTTTTTGAGCACTAGGTCTCTATCAAACGAGCACCCTCAAGAACTTCTTCAAAGTAGTGCTCAGCAGCCATTTGACCTATGGCCGAATCCCGTGCTGCAACAGTGGTAGCATCCATCTCCGCCCAGTATGCTTTAACACGGGCAAAGGCCATCCGTGAGCCCTCTATGCATGCCGACCTCTTCACCGCATTAATGCGTGGCACCACGTCAAGGAGCTGCTGCACCAAGCTGAAATAGCTGTTCGGTTTTGGCCTTTCCGGCCATAGCTGATCCACAACAGACCTCATGGCGAGTCCGGACAACCTATTCAGTTCGGCCCATTCAGCTAATTGGTCAGTCAATGAAAGCGGACGCTCGGGAGAATGGAATTGTGTCCAAAACAGCTGGTCCACTTCACGGTCCGTCTGACCCTGGAAGTACTTGGCCGCATCGGCAGCGCTCGCTGCCAAATCCATATACACATATTCCAAACTCCACAGCCGATCCAGAGAGGTATACCGTGGATCTCCGAACTTCCTCCGCAACATAAAGGATTTCCCAGCTACAATATCCCTGGCTTCCCGCAGCTCCTCCTTCTTCGCCCTCATAGCAGAGCGTATGTTTTTCTCGTTGCAGCAGCCTTCTCAAGGTCCGAGGCCTTCGCTAAGTTTTCCTTTTCAAGAACCCGGCAACGGTCGGCGGCGGCTTTTAATTCTATGGCCATCTTGGCCATCTTATCTTGGCTCTCACCATGCGCAGCCTTCTCGGTTTTCAACTCTTTGGCCGCCTTCAAAGCAGCCGCATTACTAAACCTCGCTTGTTCCTTGGCTCGGGCAAGTTCTGCCTGCAAGGCTTCAACAGTGGTGGCTCCATCTGCAGTCACAACATATTAAAAATACTGGCATCATGCTGCTCTTACTATGTGGCGTTTACTAGATACTGACACTTACCTTGGGCCTCATCAAGCCTTTGGTTAACAAGCTCGATGTCGGCGTCTGACGCATCTAACTGCCATTTTAAATGGGCAAACTCGCTAGTCCGGCTAGCCACCGGAGCTTCCATCACCCGCACATAGAGGCAGTATGGCTATTACATGGGAATATGATCCTCTGTTCGTCGTCGTTTCCGACGACAACCAGAGTCTCAGGGGCTACTATCTACACAGGGCACACCTAGCATGTGCAGGACTATCATACATTATTTTACGTACCTCAAAGCATGTCAGTAGACTCATAAAAGCTTCATGCAATCCGCTTTCGGCGGACGAGATTCTCTCCATCACCGGATTCATCAGCACACGGTCTTCATCTGAGATGGCCGCTCGCCCCACCAAATCCCTCAGAACATCCGTTCGCACACCAGACGGTGCCGGACTCTTTTTTCCGCTCTCTTCGGGAGCCGAACACTGGGAGCTTCGGGGGTCAATGGGATTATCTTCTGGCCTCACCGGACCCGGAGAGGCCCTCCGCGACGACACTTCGGGGTTGCCCGCTTCCGAAGCGGAGGAGTCCGGAGGGGGCATTTCGCTCTCCATCATCTCTGGAAGAAGATCCCCCGAAGACGAGCTCATTTGAGAGGGGCTAAGACCCGAACTGCAAAGATATATGCGGCGGTTATTTTCTCAGGAGAAAAAGATGGCATACCTATATTATTAAAGTATTTCGGGTCACTTACGACTCGCTGGAGAATTGATCCCCCCGCGGACTTTGTGCGACAAAAGCATCCCCCGAGGTAGGACCCTCTGTGGGAGACTTCTTCTCCCATTTGGAAGCTTCGGCTTCCGAATCCCCGGGCGCAGTCCTTTTCCTCCTCCGGTCGTCTTCCTTCATGGAGACGCTCGCTCCCTCGGTTAGAATGGGCAGCGTTGGGGGCCCGCGTCCGCCCGTATTATCCTCCCCAGTATATTCCTTCAAGGGCTCCGGGCAAGGTGTGACCTGGAGCATCTTTTCCAATACCGGATTCTCCAAACCCTCAGGGAGGGGGGCCGAACACCGAATCAACTTCGCCTTTGTCAGCCAGTCCTGGTCAAAAAGCAAACTCTCAGAAATAACTTCGTAACAAGTGAGAGATAGTGTGTTCGGCCGGAAGATTCCTTACCTGTTCGGCGGCGCGGTTACTGCTCAAGCCCACGTCCTCGGTAATTTCCGGACACTCTACCTGAGGTCCGAAGAATGACTTGTACATCTCCTCGTGCGTCAGGCCGAGGAAATTTTGAATGACACGCGGCCCCTCGGGATTGAACTCCCACAAGCGAAGGGGCCGACGTTTGCAAGGCTGGACTTGACGAACCAGCATAACTTGTCTTACCACAACCAAACTAAAATCTCCATTGAAGAGATCTCGAATGTGGCTTTGCAGTATAGGCACGTCCTTGGACGGACACCAGCTCAGACCTCTGCTGATCCATGACATCAGTTGTGGTGGAGGGCCCGAGCGGAAGACTGGGGCGGCCGCCCACTTGGCACTTCTAGGAGCCGTGATGTAGAACCACTCCTGTTGCCACAATTCAGACACCTCTGGAATGGAACCTTTGGGCCATGGAGCTCCCGTCATCTTGCATATTGAGGCACCTCCACACGCTGCATGTTGCCCCTTGATCATCTTCGGCTTTACTTCAAAGGTCTTGAGCCACAGGCCAAAGTGAGGGGTAACCCGGAGGAAGGCCTCACACATGACAATAAATGTCGTGATATGAAGAAAGGAGTCTGGAGCTAGATCATGGAAATCTAGCCTGTAATAAAACATCAAACCCCTGACGAAAGGATCCAGAGCAAGGCCTAGACCTCGGAGGAAGTGGGAGACGAACACGACGTTCTCGTTGGGTTCGGGGGAGGGGACGGCCTGCCCTCGGGCGGGCAGCCGATGCACAACCTCGGCGGTCAGATATCTGGCCTCCCTCAACTTTTTGATGTCTTCTACCGTGATGGAGGAAGGCACCCATCGGCCTTGAAGGCTAGATCCGGACATGATTGAAGGTTCGGAGCACCTGACCTGAACCTTGGGTGTTTGAGCTTGAGGTGGGGGAAGGATTCGATTGAGCACGGGAGGGAAAAAAGTAAGAGCCTTGTCCCTTTATAAAGAGGGTGAATATCAAGCGTCCTCTCCGTGGCCGTTTGGACTTGCCTATAGTCTAGGAGTCCTAGAAGCGGTTGGGTTACCCACGCCCATATTGATGAGAATACCGGAATAAGGGGACACGATCTCTGCTTTAACAAGACGTGCCAAGGAAACCGCCTCGCATGACGCGCTGAGGTGGGATAATAAAATGATTCGAATAGAGGCTTGGCCGTGGTGCGATGTCGCACTATGGAATACGTCAGCAGATTAGATCTGTGTAAATATTATTCTCTCTATGGCCATATGTGGAAACTTATTTTGCAGAGCCGGACACTATCTTTGTGTTCAAAATCTTCTATGAAGTACTTGGAGGAGGAACCTGCCTTGCAATGCCGAAGACCATCTGCGTGCCGGACTCGTCGTCATTGAAGCCTGGTTCAGGGGCTACTGAGGGAGTCCTGGATTAGGGGGTGTCCGGATGGCCAGACTATACCTTCAGCCGGACTCTTGGACTATGACGATACAAGATTGAAGACTTCATCCTGTGTCCGAAAGGGACTTTCTTTGGCATGGAAGGCAAGCTTGGCGATACGGATATGTAGATCTCCTACCATTGTAACCGACTTTGTGTAACCCTAACCCTCTCCGGTGTCTATATAAACTGGAGGGTTTTAGTCCGTAGGACAACATACAGAACAACAATCATACCATAGGCTAGCTTCTAGGGTTTAGCCTCTCCGATCTCGTGGTAGATCTACTCTTGTACTACCCATATCATCAATATTAATCAAGCAGGACGTAGGGTTTTACCTCCATCAAGAGGGCCCGAACCTGGGTAAAACTTGGTGTCCCTTGCCTCCTGTTACCATCCGGCCTAGACGCACAGTTCGGGACCCCCTACCCAAGATCCGCCGGTTTTGACACCATCAGTGGTGGAGGCCACTTTCGGCCTCGTTGTTCTTCTTCTTCTTGTCCTTCTTTACCGGCACCTGGTATGGCGCCGGGACCAGCATCCTCATTAGGAGGGAATCAGCCGAGCCTCCGGGAAGAGGGGCCGGACACCTGATCCGCTCCTCCTTCTTCATCCAGACCTGTTTAAAGGATGGAATGGTTAGTATATCCCCTGGATTAACAAACCAAGCTATAGGCGGAAGCTTAGCCCTTACCCGGGGGGGGGGGGGTGGGTTGGTTGCAGTCAAGGCCAACGTCTTCGGACGTCTCCGGCCACGACTTTTGAGATTTAAAGAGCAATTTCCAGATCTCTTTGTGTGTCATGCCGAAGAATTGTTGCATAGTTCACGTCCCTTCCGAATTAAACTCCCATAAACGGAGAGGCCATCGCTGGCAGGGAAGGGTTCAGCGGATAAGCATCACCTGAATCACGTCAGTGAGGCATGTGTTCTTCTCTATGATACTTTTGATGCGCTTTGCAGCATCAGCACCTCATCGGTTGATCCCCAGTCTGTACCCTTGTTGGTCCATGAAGCGAGTCACAGAGGGGGTCCGGATCTGAATGCAGGAGTGGCGCCCACTTGGTGCCACGGGGTTTGGTGATATAAAACCACTCCTGCTGCCATGTCTTGATGGTATCCACAAAGGCCCCTTTAGGCCAGCTAGCGTGAGGGAGCTTGCTCACCATGGCTCCACCGCAGTCCGCGTGCTCCTCGTCGACCACCTTTTGCTTCATGTTGAAGGTCTTGAGCCATAGGCCGAAGTGTGTGGGGATGCGGAGAAACGCCTCACACATGACAATGAACGCCGATATATGGAGGAAGGAGTTCAGGGCTAGATCTTGAAAATCTAGCCCATAGTAGAACATGAGGCCGCGAACAAAGGGGTGAAGGGGAAACCCTAAATCGCGGAGGAAGTGGGGTATGAACATGACCCTTTCGCCAGGCTCTGGAGTAGGGATGACTTGCCCCTTCGTTGGAAGTCTATGAGCGATTTTCGCGGTTAAGTACCTCGCCTCCCGGAGTCCTGGATATCTTTATTTGTCACGGAAGAGGCCACCCACTTGTCTTGCGAATCGGATCCGGACATGGTCGGAGAGCATGGTGGCAATGGAGAAGGATTAAGACTTGGGCGCTGGAGCTCAAAGATGGGAAGGCTGAGGAAGGAGAAGGCGTGGGGTAAAAGATGGGTCCTTATCCCTTTATAAAGGCAACGAATGCCAAGCGACCCCACACAAGCCTTAAAATTTGCCTATTCCCAAGGGGTCGAGCGGATGGAACGGTTGGATTACCCAAACCCTCATTGATGAAAATCCCGCAATAAGGGGAAGCGATCTTTGCTTTGACAAGACTTGTTGCTGGGAGTTGCATCTCGATACACGAAACAGGAGGCTGAAAAAATGGTTCAAAATAATAATGAGGCTGGGATTCAATGCCTCGCCGAAAAAGTTGTCAGAAGACATGACCTATTTTTTGCTTAAGTATTATGCCTTTGTGGTTCAGGGTTGTGACTATTGTATAGAGCCAGATATATTTTTCTCAGTCGAGCTACTTTGGAGTATTCGGAGGAGGAACCTGCCTTGCAATGCCGAAGACAATCTACACGCCGGACACATCGTCATTGAAGCCTAGTTCAGGGCCTACTGAGGGAGTCCTGGATTAGGGGGTCCTCGGGTGTCCGTCCTATGTGACGTGGGCCGGACTGATGGGCCGTGAAGATACAAGATAGAAGGCTTCCCCCATGTCCGGATGGGACTCTCCTTGGCGTGGAAGGCAAGTTTGGCGTTCGGATATGAAAATTCCTTTCTCTGTAAACCGACTCTATACAAACCCTAGCCCCCTTCGGTATCTATATAAACCGGAGGGTTTAGTCCGTAGAGGCAGTCATAATCAAAATGCTAGACATCTAGGGTTTAGCCGTTACGATCTCGTGGTAGATCAACTCTTGAAACCCCTATACACATCAAAGTCAATCAAGCAGGACATAGGGTTTTACCTCCATCAAGAAGGCCCGAACCTGGGTAAACACCGTGTCCCCTGCCTCCCGTTACCTTCGATCCTTAGACGCACAGTTCGGGACCCCCTACCCGAGATCTGCCGGTTTTGACACCGACATTGGTGCTTTCATTGAGAGTTCCTCTGTGCTATCGACAAAGCATTCATTGTCTATTTCAATCAATAATGATACTGTTTCGGGGGAGATTCCCCCCAGGCCAAATTTTCGTATTCGGCGGCTTCGCGTTACGTGCCAATTCGATTGGCCACCTCGAGAAGATCGATAGCTACGGCCCTAGTCATCAGATCAGTTTCGGGAACTTAAGCTATGTCGCTGATATCCGAGGAGATTTGATCTTCGAGGGGTTCGCGACCCTAATTACCGCTCTGGCCTTAGATTCGGAGTAGGCCAACAGGTCCGAAGACGGGAGTCTAGAGCCCGCCGGACTCTCCGCACTTATGGAGCTTGCTGCCGGAGAAGCACCGGACACTCCACTGGACTCTAGGTCCAAAATCTCGAGGTCCGTGTCAAGTGGGCGCCGCCAGGAGACTCTGACTCCGAACAGCCCCACATACTCTCGTTTCTCTGTCCAACCCTCACCTTCAAACGAGGCCCTGGACTTAACGCGGTCACTTGCCATTACGGAAGGATCGCTTCCGAACTATGCCCAGCCCATACTAGGGGCTAAGAGCGGGGAATTTTGCGTCCCAGCCACCACCCACTTCATAGCCACTGTTGAAGATTTAGCCGACATGTTGGATTACGCCTCCGAAGACAATGACGGTATGGGCGATGATGCCGGAGACGAACAAGGCCAAAACCCTCCGTTTACCGGACTATGGACGGCCACCTCCACATATGACGTGTACATGGTGGACACACCTAAAGAGGATGGCGACGCCGGCAATGAGAATCCGGTTGAGGAAAAGCCTGCCGAAGCCCCTCCGAAGCGTCGACGTCAGCGGCGCCGCTCAAAATTGCGTCGCGACAAAGACGAAAATACCGGCACCGAAGACAATAATACTCCTAAGAATGCCGAAGACCTTGAAGCCCCTATAGAGGCAACATCCGAACAGGATGATTGGGAGGATGGGCAGGTAAACCCCGACGATCTTGTCGAGAACGAGGGCTCAGAGGATAGTAACTACCTACCAACCTCCGAAGAAGATGTGAGCCTCGGTGATGATGATTTCATCGTGCTGGAGGAACACCTCGAACAAGAGAACTTTAAGCATCGGCTAATCGCCACCACAAGAAGCTTGAAAAAGAAGCAACAGCAGCAACATCTTCAAGCTGATCTGGACTTACTAAACGACAGACGGACTAACGTCCTGGCAGCCGAGGAATACGACCTCAAATGCCCAACAAAGAGCTACCCGAAGCACAACCTGCTACCCCAATACGACGATGAGGCCCTAGAGCCCATACCACCAACGCGTAACGCTGCTGTCAGACCTAACCGACAGTCGCGTGGCCGGGACAGAACGATAACTCAAGCCGAGCACCAGCCCGCACCACCTCGCCATATAAGCAGGGGAACGACGGCTCTAGAATATATATATGACCTATGACAAGACCTGGACAACAGAGCCGGTCAAACCAGATCAATCTATGGATCAAGGGGATGTGCCGCGGCGCGAGAGGACGGCCGTCAGGCCTGGCGCGACAAGCACAACCTCACTTGGGCCGAAAATCGCATATAGACTTCATCCGAACTGCATTGCGACATTGTTCGATACAGAGGCGCCGCATACCCTCTATGCTTCACTGACGAGGTAATGGAGCACCAGTTCCCAGAAGGGTTTAAACCCGTAAACATCGAATCATACGACAGCATGACGGACCCCGCAGTCTGGATTGAAGATTTTCTTCTCTACATACACATGGCTCACAGTGACGACCTACATGCCATCAAATATCTCCCCTTGAAACTTAAGGGACCAGCATGGCCCTGGTTAAACGGCCTCCCAGAAAATTCTATCGGTAGCTGGGTAGACTTGTAAGACGCCTTTAGAGACAACTTCCAAGGTACCTATGTATGGCCCCCGGACACTGATGACCTCAGTCACATAGTCCAGCAACCCGGAGAGTCAGCCCGGAAACTCTGGACAAGGTTCTTAATTAAAAAGAACCAAATCGTTGACTTCCCGGACGTTGAAGCCCTTGCGGCCTTCAAACACAGTGTCCGCGATGAATGGCTCACCCGACACCTCGTCCAAGAAAAGCCAAAGTCCATGGCAGCCCTTACCGCACTAGTGACCCACTTTTGTGCAGGAGAAGACAACTGGCTTGCACGCAGAAGCAATAGCACCAGCGACCCCGACACCTCTGAAGCCAGGGACGGCAATGGCCAACCACGAGGCAACAAGAACAAGCATCTAGTCAATAATGAAAATACTGAAGACACAATGGTCAACACTGGATTCAGCGGCTCTAAATCCGGTCAACGGAAGAAGCCATTCAAAGGAAACAGAGATGGTTCATCTAGCTTGGACAGAATACTCGATCTGCCTTGCCAGATCCATGGCACCCCGATAAGCCTGCCAATCATGCCAACAGAGACGGTTGGGTCTTTAAGCAGGCCGACAAGCTTAACGCCCAACATAAAGGGAAAGGGACGCCTAGTGAGGACGACGACGAAGAGCCTCGCCCACCGAACACGGGGGGACAGAAGAAATTCCCCCCGAGGTAAAAACGGTGAATATGATATATGTCAAACATATCCCCAAGCGGGAGCGCAAGCGTGCATTAAGGGACGTCTACGCCGTCAAGCCGGTCGCCCCAAAATTCAGCCCAAGGTCGGCTTGTCCGATCACCTTTGATCGAAAGGACCACCCAACCAGTATCCATCATGGAGGTTCGATAGCTCTGGTCCTTGATCCAATCATCGACGGATTCCACCTTACGCAAGTCCTCATGGACGGCGGCAGCAGTCTCAACCTGCTTTATCAGGACATTGCCCGTAAAATGGGCATCGATTCATCAAGAATCAGGCCCACCAAAACAACCTTTAAAGGAGTAATACCCGGTGTAGAGGCCCTCTATACGGGCTCAGTAACATCGGAAGTCATCTTCGGTTCGCCGGACAACTTCTGAAGTGAACACTTGATCTTCGATATCGCCCCCTTCCGCAGTGGATATCACGCACTGCTCGGACGAACCGCTTTTGCCCGTTTTAACGGGGTCCCGCACTACGCTTATTTAAAGCTCAAAATGCCCGGCACATGCGGCATCATTACAATCAATGGAAACACGGAACGCTCCCTCCGTACTAAGGAGCATACTGCGGCCACCACGACCGAAGTACAGAGCGGCCTGGTCAAGCCGCACACCTCATCGGCCATCAGGCCGCCAGCCTTCATTAAACCAGACCGATCAGTTTCGCCCGCCGACAGCTCGGTAATTCCAAAGCTAGACTAGCAGTTTCGCCTCCGCCGGTTGCCGCACACATCCGCGAACTTCGTACCGGGCGTGCATAAATATGCACTTAAAATACCTTGGGAATCAGCGGAGGCACAATATGGATAGGCCCATAGTACAGTTCGACTCTATATGGCCTTCCCCTTTTCCTTAATTATTTTTTCTCTTTTACCATAGGTGAATTAAAACCTATTCACCCCACGAACTTACAACAACTCTTTTCGAGCCCGGTTTTGTACAAATAGCCGAAGACCATTCATCTTAAGGAACCCCTCTCTTCAAGGCGAAAATGGTGCAGACGTGCGTCCGGGCTATGTGACGTGGGCCGGACTGATGGG
Source organism: Triticum urartu (assembly GCF_003073215.2). Lineage (NCBI taxonomy): Eukaryota > Viridiplantae > Streptophyta > Magnoliopsida > Poales > Poaceae > Triticum > Triticum urartu. Next base: position 385,287,996 of record NC_053025.1, on the reverse strand, counting down.
CCATGAAGATACAAGATAGAAGGCTTCCCCCGTGTCCGGATGGGACTCTCCTTGGTGTGGAAGGCAAGCTTGGCGTTCGGATATGAAGATTCCTTTCTCTATAAACCGACTCTGTACAAACCCTAGCCCCCTCCGGTATCTATAGAAACCGGAGGGTTTAGTCCGTAGATGCAGTCATAATCATACATGCTAGACATCTAGGGATTAGCCATTACGATCTTGTGGTAGATCAACTCTTGTAACCCCTATACTCATCAAAGTCAATCAAGCATGACGTAGGGTTTTACCTCCATCAAGAGGGCCCGAACCTGGGTAAACATCGTGTCCCCTCCCTCCTGTTACCTTCTATCCTTAGACGCATAGTTCGGGACCCCCTACCCGAGATCTGCCGGTTTTGACACCGACACTCATGCCGGGTCTCGTCCCAAGTCGCCATTGCCCAAATGTGCATGCGCCACCACGTCCTCGTCTACAACTACTACCTGGCCACAAGGCCTCGCGAGTGTTTCGTGAGGTTTGTCTACATCTCCCAGTACATGTTCGCTATGGTGAACATCACCAATGACGTAAAGGCGCTCGAGAATTCGGGCATCACCTGCCAGAATCTTGTCGACATCCAGGGCCAACACAAGATCTGGGACAGCAAGGAGCATGAGAAGGACTCACTAGTTCACCTCGCCGAGTCGATCATCGACCCCTACTACAGAGACATGAAGGATTCGTGCAACAAGGACAAGTGTGCCTGGCACTCGGCCTGGATGGAGGAACTCGACAAAGCTCACGTTATGTACACGGACAACAAGGCGTACACGAGCTACGGCATGTACATGCGGATCATTGACATGAGGAAGTGCCTCCTTCCCCAAAACGGCCAGGGATCCAGCCGGAAGCAGAGCAATGGCAAGCATCGTCGTAACAATAAGTAGATGATTAGATCCTCGTTTCTGCTACTTTAGTATGCATGTAATTGCTTACTTTGGTGTGTGGAAATGTTATGTGTGTAGTCACTTGTGTAATTGTATGCTTAATTTGGTTATGCAATGCTGTCTTTTTAAGTATATATGTTGATGCTATGTAGACAGAGCATAGATGTTGTGCGGACAAAGAAAATCACATCGCACACGGACTAAACGATGGAACCCGTCGGTGATATTTTCATCAATCACTCACAATTGTATACCAGCGATCATTTTCTCACAACACACGCGGCTTGTTAGCAGTAATCGTGTGTGTTGTTATAGGTCTTCACACACGTTTTTGATTAAAGACCTGTTTGCCGCGTATCACACACATCTTGTAAAGTTGAACCGTTTCTGTTCTCTTGTCTCAACGCAAACAGTTCATCCGAGTGAATCGCATGCCGTATATCGCATACACCTTGATCTGGCTGACCATTTCTTTTGTGTTTCCTAATCACAAACAGTTCATCCGAGTGAACCGTATGCTGTATATCGCACACACCTTCATCTGGCTGCTGTTTCTTTTGTTCCTCCTCATCGCAAACAGTTAATTGAACTGAACTGTATGCCCTGCATCGCACACGCAACTAAAATCTGAACCGTGTTTGATGCATCCTCCATCGCAAATGTTTTGCACCTTTTTTGATGGGTTTTTACACCGCCATTTGTGATTATTGCATCGCACATAGTTTTGCTGAAGGGTCACTGATCGTAGTGTCGCGTTAGAAGCATCCTGCAGTAGTGGGTGTTTGAGCACCCTAGATGGTTGAGGTCACCTCAGAGCCACATTCCATTGTAGTGAAGCTTTGTGGTGTTGTTGGGAGCCTCCAATTTGGTTGTGGAGAGAGCCTCATCCTTTTTTGTAAAGGTTCGGTTGCCACCTTCAAGGGCACCACTAGTGGAATCACGCCATCTCGCATTGTGTGAGGGCGTGAGGAGAATACAGTGGCCCTAGTGGCTTCCTGGGGAGCATTGTGCCTCCACACTGCTCCAATAGATACGTACTTCCTCTCAAAGGTAAGGAACTTCAGTAACAAATCCTCGTCTTCACTATCTCCACTTGTGGTTATCTCTTACCTTTACTTTGTGCAAGGTTTACTTGTGGTGTATCCTTTGCTTGCTTGTGTTGCTCATGTTGCTAGCATCATATAGTTGATGACCCACAAGTATAGGGGATCTATCGTAGTCCTTTCGATAAGTAAGAGTGTCGAACCCAACAAGGAGCAGAAGGAAATGATAAGCGGTTTCCAGCAATGTATTCTCTGCAAGTACTGAAATAAGTGGTAACAGATAGTTTTGTGATAGGATAATTTGTAACGAGCAACAAGCAACAAAAGTAAATAAAGTGCAGCTAGGTGGCCCAATCCTTTTTGTAGCAAAGGACAAGCCTGGACAAACTCTTATATGATGTAAAGCGCTCCCGAGGACACATGGGAATATCGTCAAGCTAGTTTTCATCACGCTCATATGATTCGCGTTCGGTACTTTGATAATTTGGTATGTGGGTGGACCGGTGCTTGGGTGCTGCCCTTACTTGGACAAACATCCCACTTATGATTAACCTCTATTGCAAGCATCCACAAATACAACAAAAGTATTAAGGTAAACCTAACCATAGCATGAAACATATGGATCCAAATCAGCCCCTTACGAAGCAACCCATAAACCAGGGTTTAAGCTTCTGTCACTCTAGCAACCCATCATCTACTTATTACTTCCCAATGCCTTCCTCTAGGCCCAAATAATGGTGAAGTGTCATGTAGTCAACGTTCACATAACACCACTAGAGGAGAGACAACATACATCTCATCAAAATATTGAACGAATACCAAATTCACATGACTACTAATAGCAAGACTGCTCCCATGTCCTTAGGAACAAAAGTAACTACTCACAAAGCATAAACATGTTCATAATCAGAGGGGTATTAATGTGCATATAGGATCTGAACATATGATCTTCCACCAATTAAACCAACTAGCATCAACTACAAGGAGTAATTAACACTACTAGCAACCTACTAGCACCAATCCCGGACTTGGAGACAAGAATTGGATACAAGAGATGAACTAGGGTTTTGAGATGAGATGGTGCTGATGAAGATGTTGATGGAGATTGCCCTCTCCCGATGAGAGGAGCGTTGGTGATGACGATGGCGATGATTTCCCCCTCCGGGAGGGAAGTTTCCTCGGCAGAATAGCCCCGCCAGAACCCTAGATTGGCTCCGCCAAGGTTCTATCTCGTAGCGGCGGAGTTTCGTCCGAGAAGATGGCTTATGATTTTTTTCCCATCAAAAGAGTCCATATAGCAGAAGATGGTCACTGGAGGGCCACCAGGGGGCCCATGAGGTAGGGGGCGTGCCCAGGGGGGTAGGGCGCGCCCCCCACCCTCGTGGGCAGGGTGTGCCCCCTGGTGAAGTTCTTGCGCTCAATGTTTTTTATATATTTGGAAAACATCATCCATGAAGTTTCAGGACTTTTGGAGCTGTGCAGAATAGGTCTCTGATATTTTCTCCTTTTCCAGCCAAAATCCCAGCTGCCGGCATTCTCCCTCTTTATGTAAACCTTGTAAAATAATAGAGAATAGGCATAAGTATTGTGACATAATGTGTAATAACAGCCCATAATGCAATAAATATTGATATAAAAGCATGATGCAAAATGGACGTATCAATAGGTTGCTCACCTAGTTGCATATCTAAATAACCTATTTGCTGCTAACCCTTATTTGATATGATAAGTTAAAAATTGGTAATTGCCTATTCACCTCAACCAAGAGCGCCGAATAATACTCGATATGGTGTTACCACTACGTACGGTAACAAGCTAGTTCGAAGAGACTTGCAAAGATATCAAATCATGCATATAAGAATTCAGAGCAGATTCAAATAATATTCATAGATAAGCTGATCATAAATCCACAATTCATTAGATCTCGGCAAACACACCGCAAAAGAGTATTACATCAAATAGATCTCCAAGAACATCGAGGAGAACTTTGTATTGAGAACCAAAGAGAGAGAAGAAGCCATCTATCTACTAGCTATGGACCGGTAGGTCTGAAGTAAACTACTCACACTTCATCGGAGAGGCAATGGTGTTGATGGAGAAGCCCTCCGTGATCGATTTCCCCTCTGGCAGGATGCTGGAAAAGGCCCCAAGATGGGATCTCACGGGTACAGAAGGTTGCGGCACTGGAAAAGTGGTTTTGTGGCTCCTCTGGATGTTTTTGGGGTATAAGAGTATATATAGGAGGAAGAATTAGGTCAGGAGAGCTACAAGGGGCCCACAAGGTCGGGGGGCGCGCCCTCCACCCTTGTGGCCGCCTCGAGGCTCCTTTGACTTGCACTCCAAGTCTCTTGGGTTTCTTCTGGTCCAAGAAAAATCATCGTGAAAGTTTTATTCCGTTTGGACTCCGTTTGGTATTCCTTTTCTGCGAAACTCTAAAATAAGGAAAACAGAAACTGGCACTGGGCTCTAGGTTAATAGGTTAGTCCCAAAAATCATATAAAATAGCATATTAATGCATATAAAACATCCAAAACACATAATATAATAGCATGGAACAATCAAAAATTATAGATACGTTGGAGACGTATCAAGCATCCCCAAGCTTAATTCCTGCTCGTCCTCGAGTAGGTAAATGATAAAAACAGAATTTTTGATGTTGAATGCTAGCTAACATATTTATCCATGTAATTCCCTTTACTGTGGCATGAATGTTCAGATCCATAAGATTCAAAACAAAAGTTTAATATTGACATAAAAACAATAATACTTCAAGCATACTAACAAAATTATTATGTTTCTCAAAATAACATGGCCAAAGAAAGCTTATCCCTACAAAATCAAATAGTCTGGCTATGCTCCATCTTCATCACACAAAATATTTAAATCGTGCACAACTCCGATGACAAGCCAAGCAATTGTTTCATTCTTTTGATGTTCTCAAACTTTTTCAACTTTCACACAATACATGAGCGTGAGCCATGGACATAGCACTATAGGTGGAATGGACGATGGTTGTGGAGAAGACAAAAAGAAGGAGATAGTCTCACATGAACTAGGCGTATCAACGGGCTATGGAGATGCCCATTAATAGATGTGAATGTGAGTGAGTAGGGATTGCCATGCAACGGATGCACTAGAGCTATAAGTGTATGAAAGGTCAAAAGAAACTAAGTGGGTGTGCATCCAACTTGCTTGCTCACGAAGACCTAGGGCAATTGAGGAAGCCCATCATTGGAATATACAAGCCAAGTTCTAAAATGAAAAATTCCCACTAGTATATGAAAGTGATATCACAGGAGACTCTCTATCATGAAGATCATGGTGCTACTTTGAAGCACAAGTGTGGCAAAAAGGATAGTAACATTGTCCCTTCTCTATTTTTCTCTCCGTTTTTTATTTGGGCCTTCTCTCAATTGTTTGGCCTCTTTATTTTTATTTTTCGTCCAAAGACTCATCCCGACTTGTGGGGAAATTATAGTCTTCATCATCCTTTCCTCATATGGGACAATGATCTTATAATGAACATCATCACACTTTTATTTACTTACAACTGAAGAATTACAACTCGATACTTAGAACAAAATATGACTCTATGTGAATGCCTCTGGTTTTGTACCAGGATGTGCAATGAATCAAGAGCGGCATGTATAAAAAATGATGAATGGTGTCTTTGCCACAAATACAATGTGAACTACATGATCATGCAAAGCAATATGCCAATGATGAAGCGTGTCATAATAAATGGAACGGTGGAAAGTTGCATGGCAATATATCTTGGAATGGCTATGGAAATGCCATAATAGGTAGGTATGGTGGCTGTTTTGAGGAAGGATATGTGGTGGGTTTATGGTACCGGCGAAAGTTGCCCGGTACTAAGAGGCTAGCAATGGCGGAAATGTGAGAGTGCGTATAATCCATGGACTCAACATTAGTCATAAAGAACTCACATACTTATTGCAAAAATCTATTAGTCATCAAAACAAAGTACTACGTGCATGCTCCTAGGGTGATAGATTGGTAGGAAAAGACCATCGCTCATCCCCGACCGCCACTCATAAAGAAGACAATCAAAAAATAAATCATGCTCCGACTTCATCACATAACGGTTCACCATACGTGCATGCTATAGGACACACAAACTTTAACACAAGTATTTCTCAAATTCACAACTACTTACTAGCATGACTCTAATATCACCATCTTCATATCTCAAAAAAACATAAGGAGTTAAACTTCTCATAGTATTCAATGCACTTTATATGAAAGTTTTTATTATATCCCTCTTGGATGCCTATCATATTAGGACTAATTTTATAACCAAATGAAATTACCATGTTTTTTAGAGACTCTCAAAATAATATAAGTCAAGTATGAGAGTTCATCAATTTCTATAAAATAAAACCACCACCGTGCTCTAAAAAGGTATAAGTGAAGCACTAGAGAAAATTTTGCCTAGCGCAAAAGATATAAGTGAAGCACATAGAGCATTCTAATAAATCACGATTCATGCGTGTCTCTCTGAAAAGCTGTGTACAGCAAGGATGATTGTGGAAAACTAAAAATCAAAGAATCAAATCATACAAGACGCTCCAAGCAAAACACATATCATGTGGTGAATAAAAATATAGCCTCAAGTAAAGTTACCGATAGATGAAGACGAAAGAGGGGATGCCTTCATTGGGCATCCCCAAGCTTAGGATTTTTGACATCCTTGAATATTAACTTGGGGTGCCTTGGGCATCCCCTAGCTTAGGCTCTTGCCACTCCTTCCATAGTCCATCAAATCCTTACCCAAAACTTGAAAACTTCACAACACAAAACTCCAACAGAAAATCTCATAAGCTCCGTTAGTATAAGAAAATAAATCACCACTTTTGCTACTGTTGTGAACACATTCTTTATTTATATTGGTGTAATATCTACTGTATTCCAACTTTTCCATGGTTCATACCCCCCGATACTAGCCATAGATGCATCATAATAAGCAAACAACACGCGAAAAACAGAATCTGTCAAAAACAGAATAGTCTGTAGCAATCTGAATATTTCGAATAGTTCTGTAATTCCAAATATCCCGAGAAATTAGGAAGTCCTAGATAATTTCTTTATTAATCCTCTGCAAAAGGAATCGGTATTTTATTGTGCTTCTGTAAGAAACTAAAACTAATCAGCTGGGTGCAAAAGTTTCTGTTTTTCAGCAGGATCAAATCAACTATCATCGCATGCTATCCCAAAGGTCTTACTTGGCACAAACACTAATTAAAACACAAAACCACATCTAACCAGAGGCTAGATGATTTATTCAAATAAAAAAGGACCTAAAAACCAAGAACAAAAATAAAATTGGATTGCCTCCCAACAAGCACTATTGTTTAATGCCCCTAGCTAGGCATAAAAACACGAATGGATCTAAGTATTCTCATCTTCGGTATTCTTCGCATACGAACACATCACTGTGTACCCTTGACGCTGGGAGTGATGCACTGCAGCTCACGTCGAAGGAGACCCGGCCGGAAGTGCGGTACGCAAGCAGTCCAGCAGGCGCTTTTGTATACCCGAAACCCCACACGCCCGAGAGGGACCCCGTCTGGACGCGTCGCGGCTATGGGCTGCCCTAGGTCGACCTGATCGCCCCTAGGACCTCGTGGACTGCTGCCCTCCAAGATGAAGAACGAACGAAGAACGAGAAGAAAGATACAAGGGGAGATAGATAAAGATAGATGAACACGAAAAGGTAGTAGATTGATTTGTTTGATTGTGTGTTGTTCAATCAGCCGTCATCTCTCGTCTATTTATGAGGTGGCTGGACTTTCCGTACAAGAAAAGGACTAAAAATTCCGTCCAAAACATCAAAAACCTTAACCTAACTCGGACATGAATCTTTGGTAATTTTTTGGATCAACTTAGTCCCACCGATTGGTTCGTTTCGGTCCCATCGAGTGGACGTTGCCAACTCTCTGTATACTTTTGTAATTTCTCGGATCAACTCGGTCTTACCGATTGGTTTGCTTCGGTCCTACCGAGTGAACATTGCCAACTCTCTGGTAAATTTTTGGACCAACTCGGTCTCACCGATCAAATCAACTCGGTCGGTCCGAAATGACTCTGCAGCTTTTGTTTCTGACCTTGTTTTGCCTCCACAGGTTGCATACGACCTCGGATTAAGACGATTTTTATGTAGAAATCAATTGTTTTGATGAGACGCACAACTTTAGTGTTGAAACCGTTTCCATCAGTGGCCATGTTGATTGAGTTTCATGCTTTTCTTTACTCTGGTGTCAACATGAGCATCTCTGAACTTGTCATAACTTTTGCGTCCGAGCTCCGTTTTAGACCATCTTCGTATCCATCTTGATCTTCTCAAAGAGAGACATCCCAAGGTGACTTCCAATCATAAGTTTGAATTAGTCTTGATATAACCTAAGCTAATTTTATGACTATGCCAATTTTGAGCGTCAACACGTGCCCCCCTGTTTTTCGGCATAGCTAGCGTGCCGAAAAATAACTTGTACCATGTTGGTTCTAAGGACGATGTCAACACTCCATCAACCATTCTGCATATTCTTAGGGATATAAGTATATATCGGCTATTAGTTGTTTGAATCCTTGATGCAAACTTGGGTGAAACCTTCTCATTTTCATTAACAATCCGGTGAAAAATTTCCATACATATTTATTTCAAAATCATCCTCCGAACCATATTGTTCACCCTTTCGCTGGGATTTTGCAGACAATCAAGAATGAATTCCCTCTAATCCTTTATTTCACCTGCATACAAATTTCATTAGTGGCCGAAGCAGTGGGATTTGGTTCAGCCTTACCTATGTCGGTGAGATCAAGTATCAGCTATTGATAGATTTGCAATAAACCATGATCAATGTGGTAGCCGAATGCTTGTTGCGCCAACTCATTTGCTCTTCAATTTTCTTGTCTAGATATATGAGATATATTGAAGCAACCCAAGATAAATGTTATATCTAGAGATACCTTAAGGTAAACTATAAGTGATTCGTCAAAACATTGATAACCCTTGGATATTTGTTGCACTACTCATAAGGAATCACTGAAAGCCTCAATGTGCATAGCACCTATGACACTCAAAAGATCCAAACCGAATAACATTGCATATTCAGCTTTGATTATTGTGAAAAATATATTTTAAGTGGCATGAGGCTTCACAAAATAGCACCATAATGAGATATATAAACAACACCAACACCTTGTCCATTGTTATGAAGTCAACCATCAAAACAAAATCTCCATAGTACTAGAAAGACAGGGCTAATATCAATATTATGCATGTCATAAATTCGATGGTCGATAATAAAACAACAATGATTTGGCGTCTCATAGACTTGAAAGATTCATAGGCCAAATCATATATATTAAATCAAAGCATAAACCCACTCAATTTCTATGAATTGGTCTATTCAACATATTTTGAATGACATCGGTCATAATGTTTCATCTCCATGCAAGCATAATATAAGTATACATATAGATTTCCATGAACATGTACCTTGTCTTGATCTCCAATCAAACTAAAGATGATGTTAGAATGCTATACCGGCCATGCTTTGTCATATTCTTAGGGCGATAAATAAATATCGGCCACCTCCATAAGGTTCATGTAGAATTCATCCACCAAAGCATGTATAGCCAAAATAAACAAATGAAATGACAAATCAAGTATTTTGGCTCTTTGGATCAGCAACAAACTTGTAGCTAATCAAATGTATAGTGATTTGGTAATACCCTCTCATGATATAGAAAATTATGTTGCATCCATGGATGAAAATAAATCCATGGAGGGTAATTGATCATACCTAGGGATGAATTCCATGGCAAAGGCATCAATGGCATGGTTTTGAAGAAAATGGATGATGTGCTAACCGAAGATTTTGATGTTGTGATGCAATCCTTCGGCTTAATTATTTGTTGCTTCCATCCTTCTCTCTCTTCAATTTTATTGTACTTCTTGTAATGGAAGCTTGCACATAATTCTTATTTTGGGCACTTCCTTTTGGAACCCATGACATATTCCTTTCCTCATGTTCTTGTGCACTAATTTTTTGTAATTTCTTCTTCTGCCAATATGATAAGCCGAGTGGGCACTCTGGCTGTGATTTTGTTTGAAGCAATGGCAACTCTTGTTTTACCTTGTGCACTCTCAACTTCTTTTCTTCAGATTTTCCACTTGATTGACTTGCCTCATCGCCTTTAGTAGCCAATGTCAACACTTTAATTGGCTCTTTTTCATTTGAGATCAAATCTAAAGTAGCACTCTTACGGCCATCTTTTTTACCACAGTAAACTTGCTTGACCAACTCTTTCTTGTTCCTTGAGCTCCGGACCGATTCCTTATGATTGAAGCGGTCTTTGACATGTGATTGTTCATCAAATGTTGATCTTCTTGGAGCTGCATAATGTTGGTGAGATGGTCTAAAATAAGATGGATTATGTGCCCCTGTATCATACCTGTCCCATGATGGATATGGATTTGGCATCGGCGGCCCAAAGTAAGGATATGAATATGCTGCATTGAGATTATCACTTTGCCAATATCAATCCTTGGATTTGCGCCTAGGGGGTGATCTTGATGCTTTTGAATTACTTGACCGATAAGCACTTTTATCTTCACTCTTTTTTTGATATTTATCCAATAGTTCAGCGAAGGTGATTTCTGATCTCTTACACTTGCGCTTATTTCGGCCTTTTTTTCTTTTGGTTTGCTTTCATCGATCATTGGATTTCCTTGTTGCCCCCCAGTCCTTAGTGTCTTCATTGTAGCTTCAATGGAATTCTCACCCTCAAGTTCATGTTCATTGTGCTCTTCAACAACTTCTTCACTTGAAAGCTTGATCCCATCATCTGCAGTTTTCCCTTCTCTTTACATGGATCGGCTTGAAGCAGCCAATGCGAAAACGTTTTGCCATCATGACCAATAGGAATAGACTAGTCATCTCTTGGTGTTTCAATAAATTTCAGTCGTCCTTCTTCAATGGCCGATTCAACTATTTGATGAAACATGTTGCAATCCTCAAAATTATGCTTGAACGAATCATGCAACTTACAATACATTCGTCCTTGGATAGATGACTCAACATGGTGATCAAGAATTCTTATGTAATTATTTTTCAGCAACAAATCAAATATTTGGTCACACATGCTTGAATTGAAGGTAAACTTCTTGTTTTCTAGCCAATCTTGCTGTGTCAACGGCTTAGGAGATAAGCAAACGAATGGTTTGGATTTGGAATCTCCCCATTCGGCTATGCATTGTGTTTTCCACTCTATCTCTGATGTCTTTGGATAAGACATTATATTAGCATCGGATTCTCAAAAGAATTTAACCTTGGCTTTAAATTTCTGAAATGAAAATATTTAGAACACACATGTCTCAATTGAGACCAAGTGCAAGCCAAGTACGAAATAAGAAAAGCTACCCAATTAGATATGAACTTTAGATAAAGCAATGGGGAAAGCCTTGACTGCATCAGTAAGTCATTATCGGTCTTTATAAATGGCACAATAGGTTGACGATACATTCTATAACAATTTTATTGCTAACAAGTAAATTACCCTTCTTCATTGATATTTCAAAATTACTTATGAGGATTTTTCTAATAGATTCATCAACAATGTGACCAAATCTGAAAATAGATAAATTACTTGCTAGACATACCTCTTAAAATATGTTGGGAGAGCATGATGATGGTGTGACTTGAACAATATCTTGCTCCGCCTTTCGATGGCTCCCCAACGCCTTTTCATCATCTTTTTCTTGATTCCGTGCATCATTACATTGAATATTTTTATCAGCCGAACTTTGTTCAGCTACTTTCTCTTGTCCTTGAGGCTTGTCAATTTCTACGGCATGGAAGTCATAGGGCAGGAAGTAGGTTCCATTAACTTCAGAAAAATCAAGCATGGTAGTTTTCTTATGCTTGCCGTGCCCTTTCTCAATAATGCTTGCCTCTTTGAATTTGATGGATTCGGAACATATACTACTTGATTCAGCTTTTTCAACCGAAGCACTTTCAAGTTCTGAATCATCCTTCTTTTTATTGATACTACCAATTGGCAATGCTTCTTTTATCTAAGCCAATTCTTTTTCTATTTGTTTTTGGCGACGAGCGGCAAAATTGGCTTTAAGCTTTTTTCTAAATTTCAGCCCACTCCGGATATGATTACCCCCAATGCTTTTAGATTCTTTCGGCAATGACACACTAGTGTTGCCGCAATTTTGCAATGGTGTAGGGGGTGTATAATATGATGTAGTACTAGGTGAAGGCATATGCATTGTTGTAAAACCATATTTTTGCTCGCCAATTTTGTCAATTGGCAAAGATTCATCTTCTTGCAAAACTCTAGCTTTTGTTGCAGCATAATCAGGAAATAGCCCCTTTTTCATGTTGTTCAAGGCAAAGGGCACTAATCCTCTTATTTTGGGCTAAACTCTTCAATGCAGCCACCACCACCTCATCTTCTACAATATTGGGCACAACCGCTCCTGTAAAATTTACATTTATTTGACTATGACCAGGAAGGTGTGAACCGAATTATGAACATGTACAGTTCTGTACAGTGCTGAAAAATTATTGTCATGAGGTGTAGCATATGATGGTTGAGAATAACTGGCCGAATAGCTAGTAGTAGCATGGCCAATTCTCTCGTTCATCGTCATGGTTGGATTAGTATATTGCACGTTACTTGCTGATGAATAAAAGGGTGAAACACTTTCTTGCATGGCATTGGAAATTATAACATGAGGTGTTTCAAATTTATTAACCAAACTCACCATGTTGTTCATCGACATAATGATTTGTTGGGTTGCCGATGCATGAGAGTTGGGATACATATGATGCATGTTACTAGTATCATAAGAAGTTAAAGCATGTAAATTACTTTGAATCGTCCTATGCACGTAATTAGATGAATGATTGAACAAACTAGGGCTGGCCGATAGAGTATACTCATTGAACGATCTAGTTACACCATATGAATTATTTGCATCTACATTAGGGAATTGGGTATTCATGTTACCTTTGTAGATTGCAAACCCTAGAAGACGATCTATTCGTAGCAAGAATGGGCTGGAGACCGTTCAAAGCTTCGGTCCCCAGCGGAGTCGCCAAAAAGTGTGTTTGCACACGAACACGTCACTGTGTACCCTTGACGCCAGGGGTGATGCACCGCAGCTCACGTCGAAGGAGACCCGGCTGGAAGTGCGGTACGCAAGCAGTCCAGCGGGTGCTTTTGTAGACCCGAAACCCCACACACCCGAGAGGGACCCCGTATGGACGCATGGCGTCTATGGGCTGCCCTAGGTCGACCTGATCGCCCCTAGGACCTCGTGGACCACTGCCCTCCAAGATGAAGAACGAACGAAGAACGAGAAGAAAGATACAAGGGGAGAGAGATAAAGATAGATGAACACGAAAATGTAGTAGATTGATTTGTTCGATTGTGTGTTGTTCAATCGGCCATCACCTCTCGTCTATTTATGAGGCGGCTGGAATCCGTACAAGAAAATGACTAAAAAATCCGTCCAAAACATTAAAAACTTTAACCTAACTCGGACAGGAATCTTTGGTAATTTTCTGGATCAACTCAGTCCCACCGATTGGTTCATTTCGGTTCCACCGAGTGGACGGTGCCAACTCTTTGTATAATTCTATAATTTCTTGGATCAACTCGGTCTTACTGATTGGTTTGCTTCGGTCCTATCGAGTGAACATTGACAACTCTCCGGTAAATTTTCGGACCAACTCGGTCTCACCGATCAAATCAACCCGGTCGGTCCGAAATGACTCTGCAGCTTTTGTTTGACCTTGTTTTTGCTCCACATGTTGCATACGACATCGGATTAAGATGATTTTTATATCAAAATCAATCGTTTTGACGAGACGCACAACTTTAATGTTGAAATAGTTTCCATCAGAGGCCATATTGATTGAGTTTCATGCCTTTCGTTACTCTAGTGTCAACATGAGCATCTCTGAACTTGTCATAACTTTTGCGTCCGAGCTCTGTTTTAGACCATCTTCATATCCATCTTGATCTTCTCAAAGAGAGACATTCAAAGGTGAATTCCAATCATAAGTTTGAATTAGTCTTGATATAACCTAAGCTAATTTTATGGCTATGCCAATTTTGAGCATGTATTCAATTCTTTTCTCATCAAGTCTTCCAAAACTCGTCTAAGTAATTCTATTCTTTCTTTTATCTTCCTCCTAGTCGATGAACTTAGATCGTGAAAGGGACTTTGATTGGTAATTTTAACATTCATGAACCTATAATCGGGATCATCCCCATAAATATCATCATATAAAATAAGTAGCTCGTTTCTAACGGGTTCCTTCATCATTTTATTCAACCAATCCCTATTAAATCCTACATAAATTCCTCTAGTTATCCAATCAAATTATTCAAAAGTTTCAAGATACAAAGATTGAGAGATCTCAGAATGGGGAACCCTTTTCCTAAGATTTTCACTATAAGATTGATAATCCCTAGATTCCAAACTGCGCATAGTTTCTTTATCATGAAGGATGTCTATGATTGGAGGGTGCTCAAAATCCTTTTTATAGAAGGCAAAAATATCCCTAGCCTCTTGGATAATAAAATCAAATTCATGCATAAGAATAATAGTGGCAATCTTTTTAGCTGTGGGGTGATTGACTTTAGGGAGTTCATAAAACACTGTTTGCAAAGCAGGATGAAGATGCACAAATTTTCTTTCTAATTTCTCAACAAGCATCACAATAGCATCACATAACAATTTGTCTCAAGAAGAATAGTTCTTTCATTAATAGGCAAGGATCCGGTACAATCAAAGAATTCTTGAATAATACTTTTCCCTATAATATTACCGTCTCCCATATGAAATTTTTTAGTTTTGTAATTAGGAGGCTTTTCAGCTCCAGGATCCAAGGAGCAACTTTCAAGATTCTCCTCAAGATTTTCGGTGTTAACATCCCCAGTATCAGACATGATGGCGACAAATGAGCAAACGGAAAAGGCGAATGAAAGAGGGGTGAAGAAAAGGCGAATCTTTTCGAAAATCATTTTAGAATTCTGGGGAGGAAAACAAGAGGCGAATGTCGAATAATGTAATGCAAGAGATGAGAGTTTATGATGGGTACTTAGTATGTCTTGGCTTGGTGTAGATCTCCCCGAAAATTACTGCCGAGCAATTGATAGAAAAGCGCAAGGTTGTGACGATATCTAAGGCAATGATCATGAATATGGGCATCACGTTCGTGTCAAGTAGACCGAAACGATTATGCATCTACTACTATTACTCCACACATCGACCACTATCCAGCATGCATCTAGAGTATTAAGTTCATAAGAACAGAGTAACGCCTTAAGAAAGATGACGTGATGTAGAGGAATTAACTCAAGCATTATGATGAAAACCCCATATTTTTATCCTCGATGGCAACAATACAATACATGCCTTGCTGCCCCTATTGTCACTGGGAAAGGACATCGCGAGATTGAATCCAAAGCTAAGCACTTATCTCATTGCGAGAAAAACCATTCTAGTTGGCCAAACCAAATTGATAGTTCGAAGAGACTTGCAAAGATATCAAATCATGCATATAAGAATTCAGAGGAGATTCAAATAATATCCATAGATAAGCTGATCATAAATCCACAATCCATTGGATCTCGACAAACACACCGCAAATGAGTATTACATCAAATAGATCTCCAAGAACATTGAGGAGAACTTTGTATTGAGAATCAAAGAGAGAGAAGAAGCCATCTAGCTACTAGCTATGGACCCGTAGGTCTGAAGTAAACTACTCACGCTTCACCGGAGAGGCAATGGTGTCGATGTAGAAGCCCTCCGTTATCGATTCCCCCTTCGGCAGGATGCCTGAAAAGGCCCCAAGATGGTATCTCACGGGTACAGAAGGTTGCGGCTATGGAAAAGTGCCTTCGTGGCTCCCCTGGATGTTTTTGGGGTATAAGAGTATATATAGGGGGAAGAATTAGGTCAAGAGAGCTATAAGGGGCCCACAAGGTCGGGGGGTGCGCCCCACCCCCTGTGCACGCCTTCCACCCTTGTGGCCGCCTCGAGGCTCCTCTGACTTGCACTCAAAGTCTCCTGGGTGTCTTCTGGTCCAAGAAAAATCATCAGGAAAGTTTATTCCGTTTCGACTCCGTATGGTATTCTTTTTCTACAAAACTCTAAAACAAGGAAAAACAGAAAACTGGCACTGGGCTCTAGGTTAATAGGTTAGTCCCAAAAATCATAAATAGCATATTAATGCATATAAAACATCCAAAACAGATAATATAATAGCATGGAACAATCAAAAAATATAGATATGTTGGAGACGTGTCAATAACCGTGCCAAAGTCGCTAGAACGAAGTGGTGGAAACTCAAGGGAGAAGTAGCTGAGGCGTTCAAGGAGAGGGTCATTAAGGAGGGCCCTTGGGAGGAAGGAGGGGAAGCGAACAATGTGTGGATGAAGATGGCAACTTGCATTCATAAGGTTGCCTCGGAGGAGTTTGGAGTGTCCAAGGGGAGGAGAAGCGAAGATAAGGATACCTGGTGGTCGAATGATGTTGTCCAGAAAGCGATTAAAGAGAATAAAGATTGTTTCACACGCCTATACCTAGATAGGAGTGCGGACAACATAGAGAAGTACAAGATGGTGAAGAAGGCCGCAAAGCGAGCTGTCAGTCAAGCGAGGGGTCGGGCATATGAGGAGCTCTACCAACGGTTAGGCACGAAGGAAGGTGAAAGGGACATCTCTAAGATGGCCAAGATCCAAGAGAGAAAGACGAGGGATATTGGCCAAGTCAAATGCATCAAGGACGGAGCAGACCAACTCTTGGTGAAGGACGAGGAGATTAAGCATAGATGGCAAGAGTACTTTTACAAGCTATTCAATGGGGAGAATGGGAGTTCTACCATTGAACTGGATGACTCCTTTGATGAGACCAGCACGCATTTTGTGCGGCAAATCCAGGAGTTTGAGGTCAAGGAGGCGTTAAAAAGGATGAAAGGAGGCAAGGCGATGTGCCCTGATGGTATCCACATTAAGGTGTGGAAAGGCCTCGAGGACATAGCGATAGTATGGCTAACCAAGCTTTTCAACCTCATTTTTCGGGCAAACAAGATGCCAGAAGAATGGAGACGGAGCATATTAGTACCAATCTTCAAGAACAAGGGGGATGTTCAGAGCTGTACTAATTACCATGGAATTAAGCTGATGAGCCATACAATGAAGCTATGGGAGAGAGTCATTGAGCACCGCTTAAGAAGAATGACAAGTGTGACCAAAAATCAGTTTGGTTTCATGCCTGGGAGGTCGACCATGGAAGCCATTTTCTTGGTACGACAACTTATGGAGAGATACAGGGAGCAAAAGAAGGACTTGCATATGGTGTTCATTGACTTGGAGAAGGCCTATGATAAGATACATCGGAATGTCATGTCGTGGGCCTTGGAGAAACACAAAGTCCTAGGAAATTACATTACCCTCATCAAGGACATGCACAATAATGTTGTGACAAGTGTTCGAACAAGTGATGTCGACATTGATGACTTCCCGATTAAGATAGGACTACATCAGGGGTCAACTTTGAGCCCTTATGTTTTTTGCCTTGGTGATGGATGAGGTCACAAGGGATATATAAGGAGATATCCCATGGTGTATGCTCTTTGCAGATGATGTGGTGCTAGTTGACGATAGTCAGACGGGGGTAAATAGGAAGTTAGAGTTATGGAGACAAACCTTGGAATTGAAAGGGTTTAGGCTTAGTAGGACTAAAACCGAGTACATGATGTGCGGTTTCAGTACTACTAGGTGTGAGGAGGAGGAGGTTAGCCTTGATGGTCAGGTGGTACCTCAGAAGGACACCTTTCGATATTTGGGGTCAATGTTGCAGGATGATGGGGGTATTGATGAAGATGTGAACCATCAAATTAAAGCTGGATGGATGAAGTGGCGCCAAGCTTCTGGCATTCTCTGTGATAAGAGAATGCCACAAAAGCTAAAAGGCAAGTTCTACAGGACGGCTGTTCGACCCGCAATGTTGTATGGCGCTGAGTGTTGGCTGACTAAAAGGAGACATGTTCAACAATTAGGTGTGGCGGAGATGCATATGTTGAGATGGATGTGTGGCCACACAAGGAAGGATAGAGTCCGGAATGATGATATACGATATAGAGTTGGGGTAGCACCAACTGAAGAGAAGCTTGTCCAACATCGTCTAAGATGGTTTGGGAACATTCACCGCAGGTCTCTAGAAGCTCCAGTGCATAGCGGAAAGCTAAAGCGTGTGGATAATGTCAAGAGAGGTCGGGGTAGACCGAATTTGACATGGGAGGAGTCTGTTATGAGAGACTTGAAGGATTGAAGAATCACCAAAGAACTAGCTATGGACAAGGGTGCGTGGAAGCTTGCTATCCATGTGCCAGAGCCATGAGTTGGTCGCGAGATCTTATGGGTTTCACCTCTAGCCTACCCCAACTAACATTTTCTAACCAATACAAGTTGTCTGCAATAGGGTTCTTAACTCCCTTTCTATCAATAATATGCAAATCAAATTCTTGCGGCAAGAGAACCCATCTAATAAGTCTAGGTTTAGCATCCTTATTTCCCATAAGATATTTAATAGCAGCATGATTGGTGTGAACAGTTACTTTAGAATCAACAATATAAGATCTGAACTTATCACAAGCAAAAACAACTGCTAAAAATTCCTTTTCAGTAGTAGCATAATTTGTCTGTGCACTGTCTAGAGTTTTACTAGCATAATGAATAACATTCAACTTCTTATCAACTCTTTGTCCTAGAACATCACGAACATCATTATCACTAGCATCCCACATAATTTCAACGGGTAGGTTCCAATCAGGTGGTTGAATAATAGGCGCAGAAATCAAGGCTTTCATAAGTATTTCAAATGCTTCTACACAATCATCATCAAAAACAAAAGGAACATCTTTTTGCAAGAGATTAGTGAGAGGCCTAGAAATTTTAGAGAAGTCTTTAATAAATGTCCTATAGAAACCAGCATGACCAAGAAAATTTCTTATACCTTTGATATCTGTAGGACATGGCATTTTTTCAATAGCATCGCCTTAACTTTATCAACTTCAATACCTCTTTCAGAAATTTTATGCCCCAAGACAATACCTTCGTTAACCATAAAGTGGCACTTTTCCCAATTCAAGGCAAGATTAGTTTCTTCACATCTCTGCAAAACTCGATTAAGGTTTCTTAAGGAATCATCAAAAGAAGTTCTGTAAATGGAAAAATCTTCCATGAAAACCTCAACAATCTTCTCACAAAAGTCAGAGAATATAGCAGTCATACATCTTTGAAAGGTAGCAGGTGCATTGCATAAACCGAAAGGCATATGTCTATAAGCAAAGGTACCGAAAGGGCAAGTAAAAGTAGTCTTTTTCTTGATCCTCTTTTGACACAGGTATTTGAGAAAAACCAGAATAACCATCTAGACAGCAAAAATGTGTATGTTTGGACAGTCTTTCTAGCATTTGATCAATAAAAAGGTAGAGGGTAATGATCTTTCCCAGTAGCTTTTAACTTGCGAAAATCAATTACCATTCTATAACCTGTAACAATTCTTTGTGGAATCAATTCATTCTTATCATTAGGAACAACAACAATACCTCCCTTCTTAGGGACACAATGAACGGGACTTACCCACCTACTATCAGCAATAGGATAAATTATACCTGCATCTAGAAGCTTTAGTATTTCATTTCTTACCACTTTCTTCATCTTAGGATTTAACCGTTATTGGTGATCAACAACTGGTTTAGCATCAGGCTCCATATTAATTTTGTGTTGACATAGAGTGAGACTAATACCCTTAAGATCATCAAGAGTATATCCAATAGTAGCACGGTGCTTCTTCAGGGTTTTCAATAATCTCCTTTCTTCATGCTCTGAAAGGTTAGCACTAATAATAACAGGATAAATCTTCTTTTCATCAAGATAAGCATATTTTAAAGTATCAGGTAATTGTTTAAACACAAACACGGGATCACCATTGGGTGGAGAAGGATCCCCAAGGATTTCAACAGGCAAATTGTGTTTCAAAATAGGCATTTGATTAAAGAATATTTCATCTAATTCCTTCCTCTCATTCATAAACATATCATTCTCATGGTCTAGTAAATATTGTTCTAAAGGATTGGTTGGAGGCACAACAATAGAAGAAAGACCAATAATTTCATCCTTACTAGGCAATTCTTTATCATCGGGTTGACTACGAAATTTAGAGAAATTAAAATCATGAGACACATCCCCAAAACATACAGTAACAAATTCTTTCTCACTGTCTATCTTAGCATTGACAGTGTTCAAGAAAGGTCTACCAAATATAATGGGACAAAAGTCATCTTGTGGGGAACCAAGAACAAGAAAATCAGTAGGGTATTTTATTTTCCCACACAAGACTTCAACATCTCTAACAATCCCAATTGGCGATATAGTATCTCTATTGGAAAGCTTAATAGTAACATCAATATCTTCCATCTCAGCAGGTGCAATATCATTCATAATTTCTTGATATAAAGTAAAAAGAATTGCACTCACACTAGCACCCACATCATATAAGCCATGATAACAATGATCTCGTATTTTAACATAAACAATAGGCATGCTAACAACATGTCTATGTTTATCTTTATCATCGGGTTTGGCAATTCTAGCAGCTTCATCACAGAAATAAATAACATGCCCATCAATATTATCGAGCAAGGGATCTTTAACCATAGGTATACTAGGTTCAACTTTAATTTGTTCAAGGGGTGTAGGTGTTCTAGTATAACTCTTATGAACCACAGTTGATCCTTTATCCTAATGGGAAAAGGTGGTTTCTCAATATAAGCAGTAGGAACAACATTATAAGTAATAGTTTCTTCTTCAACTTTAATAGGTTCTAATACTTTCACTTCAATGGGAGGATGATATTTAAACCACTTCTCCTTAGGGAGATCAACATGAGTAGCAAAATATTCACAATAAGAAGCTACTATCTCAGAGTCAAGACCATATTTAGTGCTAAATTCACGAAAAGCATCGTATCCATAAAAGATTTAACACAATCAAACTTAAGATTTATACCTAACTCCTTACCTTCTTCGAGTTCCCAATCTTCAGAGTTGCATTTAATTCTTTCCAAATATCCCATTTGAACTCAATAGTCTTCTTCATAAAAGAACCAGTGCAAGAAGTATCGAGCATGGATTGATCACTACGAGAAAGCCGAGCATAAAAATTCTGAATAATAATTTCTCTTGAGAGTTCATGATTGGGGCATGAATATAACATAGACTTAAGCCTCCTCCAAGCTTGAGCAATACTTTCTGCATGAGGCCAAAAATTATAAATAAAATTCCGATCATGATGAACTAGATGCATAGGATAAAACTTCCAACGAAATTCCAATTTCAATCGATTGTAGTTCCAAGTCCCAATATCATTGCATAGCCTATACCATGTCAATGCCTTCTCCTTCAAAGATAAAGGGAAGACCTTCTTCTTCGCTTCATCCTCGGGCAAACGCGTAAGCTTAAATAGTCCACAAACTTCATCCACATAGATTAGGTGCATATCAGGATGTAATGTTCCATCTCCTACATAAGGATTAGCTAGCAGTTTCTCTATCATACCCGTACGAATTTCATAATAAATATTTTCAGTAGGTGCAGTAGGTTGAGGGGCAACTCTTTGCTCTTCCGATCGGGGTGAAGATACCCTGAACAAACCCCTCAAAGGATTATTTTCCATAGTAACAAGTGTGAGTAAATTTAAACACACTATATAAATGTTTCCTTACCAAATTCCACTTACCAAAGGCAGTTCACTCCCATGCAACGACACCAGAAAAGATTCTTGATGACCCACCGATGACCCACAAGTATAGGGGATCTCTCGTAGTCCTTTCAATAAGTAAGAGTGTCGAACCCAACGAGGAGCAGAAGGAAAATATAAGCGGTTTTAAGCAAGGTATTCTCTGCAAGCACTGAAATTATAGATAACAGATAGTTTTGTGATAACATAATTTGTAACGAGAAACAAGTAACAAAAGTAAATAAAGTGCAGCAAGGTGGCCCAATCCTTTTTGTAGCAAAGGACAAGCCTGGACAAACTGTTATATAGAGAAAAGCACTCCCGAGGACACATGGGAATTATCGTCAAGCTAGTTTTCATCACGTTCATATGATTCGCGTACGGTACTTTGATAATTTGGTATGTGGGTGGACCGGTGCTTGGGTACTATCCTTACTTGGACAAGCATCCCACTTATGATTAACCTCTATTGCAAGCATCCGCAACTACAACAAAAGTATAAGGTAAACCTAACCATAGCATGAAACATATGGATCCAAATCAACCCCTTACGAAGCAACGCATAAACTAGGGTTTAAGCTTCTGTCACTCTAGCAACCCATCATCTACTTATTACTTCCCAATGCCTTCCTCTAGGCCCAAATAATGGTGAAGTGTCATGTAGTCGACGTTCACATAACACCACTAGAGGAGAGACAACATACATCTCATCAAAATAACGAACGAATACCAAATTCACATGACTACTAATAGCAAGACTTCTCCCATGTCCTCAGGAACAAACGTAACTACTCACAAAGCATATTCATGTTCATAATCAGAGGGGGATTAATGTCCATATAGGATCAGAACATATGATCTTCCAGCAAATAAACCAACTAGCATCAACTACAAGGAGTAATCAACACTACTAGCAACCTACAAGTACCAATCCCAGACTTAGAGACAAGAATTGGATACAAGAGATGAACTAGGGTTTGAGAGGAGATGGTGCTGGTGAAGATGTTGATGGAGATTGGCCCCCTCCCGATGAGAGGAGCATTGGTGATGACGATGGTGTTGATTTCCCCCTCCCGGAGGGAAGTTTCCCCAGCAGAACAGCTCCGCCGGAGCCCTAGATTGGTTCCGCCAAGGTTCTGCCTCATGGCGGCAGAGTCTCGTCCCGAAAGCTTGCTTATGAGTTTTTCCTCAACGAAAGACTCCATATAGAAGAAGATGGGCATCGGAGGGCCACCAGGGGGCCCAAGAGGCAGGGGGCGCGCCCAGGGGGGTAGGGCATGCCCCCACCCTCGTGGCTGGTGAGTGGCCCCCTCTGATACTTCTTGTGCTCAGTATTTTTTATATATTCTGAAAATAACTTCCGTGAAGTTTCAGGACTTTTGGAGCTGTGCAGAATAGGTCTCTAATATTTGCTCCTTTTCCAGCCTAGAATCCCAGCTGCCGGCATTCTCCCTCTTTATGTAAACCTTGTAAAATAAGAGAGAATAGGCATAAGTATTGTGACATAATGTGTAATAACAGCCCATAATGCAATAAATATCGATATAAAAGCATGATGCAAAATGGATGTGTCAACTCCCCCAAGCTTAGACCTTGCTTGTCCTCAAGCGAAAGCCGAAATCGAAAATATGTCCACATGTTTAGAGATACAAGTGTCGATAAAAATAAAATAACATAGGAAAGAGTCAATATAAGAGCTTTTTAGCAAGTCCACATACTCAACTATCATATAGTCTTTCACAATTTCTAACACTTATGCAATACTTATGGGTATGGAGTTTTAATCGGACACAGAGAATGATAGGGGCTTATAGATTTGCCTCCCAACCTTTTACCTCAAGGATAATGTCAACAATAATAGTTCATGAAGACTCACATCCAATTAGCTATATATATCAGGATCTTTCCAACATATTGTGCTTGCCAAAAGATAAAATGTAAAAAGGAAAGGTGAAGATCACCATGACTCTTATGTAAGGTGGGAGATAAAAGTAAAAGATAGGCCCTTCGCAGAGGAAAGCAGAGGTTGTCATGCGCTTTTATGGTTGGATGAACAAAATCTTAATGCAAAAGAACTTCACTTTATATCGCCACTTGTGATATGGACCTTTATTATGCAGTCTGTCACTTTTATTTCTTCCACATCACAAGATCGTATAAAGCTTATTTTCTCCACATTAATAAGTCATACATATTTAGAGAGCAATTTTTATTGCTTGCACCGATGACAACTTACTTGAAGTATCTTACTCAATCCATAGGTAGATATGGTGGACTCTCATGGCAGAATTGGGTTTAGGGATATTTGGAAGCACAAGTAGTATTCTACTTGGTGCAGAGAACTTGGCTAGCATGAGAGGGAAAGGCAAGCTCAACATGTTGGATGATCCATGACAATATAATTTATCTCAGATGTAAGAAAACATAACCCATTACGTTGTCTTCCTTGTCCAACGTCAACTCTTTAGCATATCATACTTTAATGAGTGCTCACAATCATAAAAGATGTCCAAGATAGTATATTTATATGTGAACCTCTCTTTCTTTATTACTTCCTATTAATTGCAATGATGACCAAAACTATGTTTGTCAACTCTCAACAACTTTTATTCATAATACTCTTTATATGTGAGCTCATTACTCTCCATAAGATCCATATGGTCTCTTTTATTCTTTTTATTTGTTGTTTTATTTTATTCCCTCAAGATCATGGCAAAATAATCAAGCCCTTGACTCAACAATAATCTTTATTATATAGCTCACGTACTCGATTACATAGAGGGATCATAAAGCAAAACTGAAAACTAGATCATACTAAAAACTTTTATTCTACTAGATCAAAATATTATCAAAAGGATCGAACTAAGAAAAACGGTAAAGATGAAGGTGATGGTGATACGATACCGGGGCAGCTCCCCCAAGCTTGGCAGTTGCCAATGGGAGTGCCCATACCAAATACTCAATTCTTCTTTGTTGGTGGAGAGGGTGGAGTTGTTTATGATGTAGGCGTGTCGTCCCTCTTCCAAGGCATAGGCTTGCCATCATAGAAGGATGGCCGAGTCTCCTGAATCCTCAAATCTGCAGCCAATCTCATCCTCTTGAATCTATACTCATACTCATAGTTTTGATTTTGCAGGTCATAGATCTGGGCTTGGAGGTGCTCGATTTTCTCGTGAAGCTTGAAGTTGGCCTCCCCAATGTCCTTGACGTCCAGCTTGTGGTTGTTGGTGAACTCTGTGATCATAATGTGATTGGAGTCGAGTCCACGCTCCACCATCTCCTGACACTTGAAAACTTGTTGCTCCAATGCCTCGAGCCTTGCCTGCGTGCTTCCGGTCTTCCTTGGTCCCTCAACATCGCGGACGTGCAACAACCCCTCACGTATCTCAATGGTTTGAGGGTGTTGCAGCACCTCCGTGAGGTAGGGGTTGATGACCTTCTCGAAGAACTTGTCCTTGGGGGCACTTGAAGACGACATGACAACCTAGATCTGTCAGAAAAACAGCTTGAAACAAAGACGAGAGATATTTGCGTGATACAAGAGTCAAAACCTCCGGGAGATTATATAATGAATTTTTACCGACCAAAATACGCAATGTGCAACAAAACAGAGTCCGGAGAGCGCACAAGGTGCCCACGAGGTAGGGGGCGCACCCTCCACCCTCGTGGAGCCCTCGTGTCCTTCCCGGACTGCTTCTTATTTTTCTATTTTTCTAAATATTCCAAAGCGGAGAAAAATTGCCATTAGAACTGTTTTGGAGTCGGTTTACTTACCGTACCACATACCTATTCCTTTTCGGAGTCTAAAACGTTTCGAAAAGTGTCCCTTATGTATTCCTCCGGGGTTACGGTTTCAATAACATTGGTTTCAACATTTATAGGATTGCCTGAGATATAATGTTTGATTCTTTGACCGTTCAGCACCTTTGGATTCGTGCCTTCGAAGTTATTAATTTTTATGGCACCGGAATGATAGACCTCCTTTATAACGTAAGGACCTTCCCATTTAGAGAGAAGTTTTCCTGCAAAAAATCTTAAACGAGAGTTGTATAACAATACATAGTCACCTACATTAAACTCGCGCTTTTGTATCCTTTTGTCATGACATCTTTTAACTTTTTCTTTAAACAATTTGGCATTCTCATAGGCTTGGGTTCTCCATTCATCAAGTGAGCTAATGTCAAATAACCTCTTCTCACCGGCAAGTTTGAAGTCATAGTTGAGCTCTTTAATAGCCCAATATGCCTTATGTTCTAGTTCGAGAGGTAAGTGACATGCTTTTCCATAAACCATTTTATACGGAGACATACCCATAGGATCCTTATATGCAGTTCTATAGGCCCATAATGCATCATCAAGTTTCTTGGACCAATTCTTTCTAGATCTATTAACAGTCTTTTGCAAAATTAATTTGAGTTCTCTATTACTCAATTCTACTTGACCACTAGACTGTGGGTGATAAGGAGATGCAATTCTATGATTGACATCATACTTAGCAAGCATTTTACAGAAAGCACCATGAATAAAATGTGAACCACCATCAGTCATTAAATATCTAGGGACTCCAAACCTCGGAAAAATAAATTCTTTAAGCATCTTAATAGAGGTGTTATGATCAACACTACTAGTTGGAATAGCTTATACCCACTTAGTAACGTAATCAACAGCAACTAAAATATGTGTATATCCATTAGAGGCAGGAAAAGGTCCCATATAATCAAAGCCCCAAACATCAAATGGTTCAATAACAAGTGAATAATTCATAGGCATTTCTTGACGTCTACTAATATTACCAATTCTTTGACATTCATCACAAGACAAGAAAAACTTAAGGGCATCCTTGAAGAGAGTAGACCAATAAAAATCGGATTGCAATACCTTGTGTGCAGTTCTATCTCCAGCATGGTGTCCTCCATAAGCCTCGGAGTGACACTTGCGTAGGATTTGTTCCTGTTCATGCTTAGGTACACAACGTCTAATAAAACCATCTACTCCTTTATAAAGATGTGGATCATCCCAGAAGTAATGTCTGAAATCATAGAAAAACTTTTTCTTTTGCTGGTATGTGAAACTAGGTGTTATAAATTTAGCAACAATGTAATTAGCATAATCAGCATACCATGGAGCAGTATGAGAAGCATTTATGACATTTAATTGTTCATCAGGAAAGCTATCATCAATAGGTAGTGGGTCATCAAGAACATTTTCTAACCTAGACAAGTTGTCTGCAACGGGGTTCTCAGCTCCCTTTCTATCAATAATATGCAAATCAAATTCTTGTAGCAAGAGAACCCATCTAATAAGTCTAGGTTTAGCATCTTTATTTTCCATAAGATATTTAATAGCAGCATGATCAGTGTGAATAGTTACTTTAGAATCAACAATATAAGGTCTGAACTTATCACAAGCAAATACAACTGCTAAGAATTCTTTTTCAGTAGTAGCATAGTTTCTCTGGGCATTGCCTAGAGTTTTACTAGCATATTGAATAACATTAAGTTTCTTATCAATTCTTTGCCCTAGAACAACACCTACAACATAATCACTAGCATCACACATAATTTCAAAAGGTAAATTCCAATCAGGTGGTTGAACAATAGGTGCAGAGATCAATGCTTTCTTAAGTATTTCAAATGCTTCTACACAATCATTATCGAAGACGAACAGTATATCTTTTTGTAATAAATTAGTCAGAGGTCGAGAAATTTTTGAGAAGTACTTAATGAACCTCCTATAAAAGCCGGCATGACCAAGGAAACTTCTTATACCTTTGATGTCCTTGGGACACGACATCTTTTCAATAGCATCAACTTTAGCTTTATCACCTTCAATGACCCTTTCAGAAATTTTGTGCCCCAAGACAATACCTTCATTAACCATAAAGTGGCACTTATCCCAATTGAAGACAAGTTTAGTTTCTTCACATCTCTGCAAAACTCGATCAAGGTTGCTTAAGCAATCATCAAAAGAGGATCCATAAATGGAGAAATCGTCCATGAAAACCTCACAAAACTTTTCACAAAAGTCAGAAAATATAGCCATCATGCATCTTTGAAAGGTAGCAGGTGCATTACATAAACCAAAAGGCATACGTCTATAAGCAAAAGTACCAAAAGGGCAAGTAAAAGTGGTCTTAGATTGATCATCAGCGGATACAGGTATTTGAGAGAAACCAGAATAACCATCTAGAAAGCAAAAATGTGTATGTTTGGATAATCTTTCTAGCATTTGATCAATAAAAGGTAAGGGTGATGATCTTTTTTAGTAGCCTTATTTAATTTGCGGAAATCAATTACCATCCTATAACCTGTAATAATTCTTTGCAGAATCAATTCATCTTTATCATTAGGAACGACAGTAATACCTCCCTTCTTAGGAACACAATGGACAGGACTTACCCACTGACTATCAGCAACAGGATAAATTATACCTGCCTCAAGGAGTTTTAGTATTTCTTTTCTTACCACTTCTTTCATCTTAGGATTCAGCCGTCGTTGGTGGTCAATAACTGGTTTGGCATCTTTCTCCAAATTTATTTTGTGTTGACATAGAGTGGGACTAATGCCCTTAAGATCATCAAGAGTATATCCGATATCAGCACGGTGCTTCTTCAAAGTTTTCAATAATTTTTCTTCCTCCTTCTCTGAAAGTTTAGCACTAATAATAACAGGATATATCTTCTTTTCATCAAGATAAGCATATTTAAGAGTATCAGGCAATGGTTTAAGCTCAAACACGGGATCACCCTTGTGTGGAGGAGGATCCCCTAAGATTTCAACACGCAAGTTGTGTTTCAGAATAGGTCCCTGTTTAAAGAACACCTCATCTATTTCCCTTCTTTCATTCATAAACATATCATTTTCATGGTCTAGCAAATATTGTTCTAAAGGATCACTAGGAGGTACAGCTATAGAAGCAAGACCAATAATTTCATCTTTACTAGGCAATTTGTAACATCCCAAATTTTCAATTGGAATGTTATGCATTAGAGCATCATTTCATATCATGTTTTATTGCATTTGTGTTGATCCTAGAAATTCCAGGCAACTCAAGGACCTACAGATAGAGTTGGGGATTTCGTTATTTTCATATTTGAGATTTTCTCGAATTATGAAAAGAGGATCATTTGATTTTAATTATTTTTCTCTGAATTATTTATTTTATTAAAAATAAAAGAGAGAGAGAGGATAAAATGACTTCCTCAAAATAAAGAAATATCAGAGATTTAATATTAAAATCAAATAAGATTTTTATTCGGAGTTTTGTCGCTATTTTATTTGAATACCCTGATGCAGCTATTAGTTCAGAATCAAGGTAACAATAACAACAACCCACCGCCACCACCACCACTAGTTGACAACTTAGCCCGTTTTCTGAGGTTGCAGCCGCCGGTGTTCTCGAGTAGCACCGACCCGATAGTTGCAGATGATTGGCTCCGCAGGATTGGAAGGGAGTTAACCACTACAGGATGCACAGATGCTGAGAAGGTGCGTTTTGCCGCACACCAATTGGATGGACCAGCAGCCTCATGGTGGGAGAATTACACTGTCACTTACCCTATAGCCACTGTCACATGGGATCAGTTCCAGGAAGCTTTCCGTACTGCCCATGTATCAGCAGGAGCTATGGCCATGAAGAAGCGTGAGTTTCGCAACTTAAGCCAAGGAGGACGCACTGTTGGCCAGTATGTGGATGAGTTTAGCAAGTTAGCATGTTATGCTCCAGATGACGTTGCTACGGATGCAGCTAAGAAGGAGAAGTTTCTGGAGGAACTGAATGATGAGCTAAGCATGCAACTGATGTTAGCAAATTTCAATAACTACCAGGACTTGGTGGATAGATCTCTCATGCTTGAAGGGAAGCAACAGCAGATTGATAGCCGCAAGAGGAAGTATGGATAGGGGAAGTATAATTCTGGAGCCCAGCAGAGACCCCGTTTCACCCCGAACTCGGGAGGACTTGTTCATAACCATGGAGGCCACACTCATAATGGGGGAAGTTCACACAACCATAATGGCCCCAAGAATGACAATGGTAATGGAGGAAGTAGCGGACATAACCGTTCCAACCCGGCAACACCCGCCAAGAAGGATCTAAGCCATGTTACTTGCTACAAGTGTCAGAAGACCGGACATTACGCCAATGAATGTCCAGAAGCTAAGAATGGAAACGGCAATGGAAGCTCTACGAAGAAGCCCAACCCTTTCAATAGGGGACAAGTGAACCACGCTAACATGGAGGAGATCGAAGCCGAGCCAGACGCAGTAATTGGTAAGTTTTTGGTTGAGTCTTTTACTGCAGTCGTTCTTTTTGATACTGGTGCATCGCATTCATACATATCGAGGGGATTTGTGGATAAGTATAAGTTGCCCACTAGAGTTCTTAAGACACCCATGTTAGTAACCTCACCAGGAGCAGAGTATATGGCAAGCCATGGATGTTTTCAGATGCCATTGGCCATAGGTAGGCATGTTTTCCCCTCCAATCTGATAATTTTGGAATCGCATGGTTTGGATGTGATTCTGGGTATGGATTGGCTATCGATGTATGGAGGAAACATCGATTGCGCTAGTAAGACGATTTTACTCACCACCCCAGAAGGAAGAAGGATCAAGTATGTATCCCGGCATGTGCCGAATAGGACTCAAGTAAATTGCTTATCGGGAGTAGTACAGGAGGAAGTACCAGTGGTGAAGGAATTTCCGGATGTATTTCCAGAAGAGTTGCCAGGCATGCCACCGGATAGAGACATAGAGTTCTTGATAGAACTTTTGCCAGGCACATGGCCAATATCTAAGAGACCGTACAGGATGCCCGCACAGGATTTAGAAGAAATTAAGAAGCAGATTAAGGAGTTACTGGATAAGGGATATATTCTCCCAAGCTCGTCACCTTGGAGATCACCAGTACTTCTAGTTGAGAAGAAGGATGGATCGTTAAGGATGGTTGTGGACTATCGTGGATTAAATGAAGTAACGATCAAGAACAAGTACCCACTGCCGATGATCAATGATTTTTTTGATCAGCTGCAAGGAGCTAAGGTGTTTTCCAAGATCGATCTTCAATCAGGTTATCACCAGTTGAAGATTCGAGAGCAGGACATACCTAAGACAGCTTTTACCACAAGGTATGGGCTATATGAGTATACCGTTATGTCATTTGGCCTGACTAACGCACCTGCCTATTTTATGAACATGATGAACAAAGTGTTTATGGAGTTTTTGGATGAGTTCGTCATTGTGTTCATTGATGATATTTTGGTCTACTCGAAAAATGAAGAAGAACATAAAGAACACTTGCGTTTGGTACTTGGCAAGCTCAGGGAACATCAGTTATATGCCAAGTTCAGCAAGTGTGAGTTTTGGTTGAAGGAAGTTGGATTTCTTGGACATGTTATATCTGGAGAAGGAATAGAAGTAGACCCCAACAAAGTTGTCACCGTGACAAATTGGGAAGCACCTACGACAGCTGGAGAGATCCGGAGTTTTCTTGGACTCGCAGGATACTACCGAAGGTTCATTGAGAATTTCTCAAAGATTGCTAAGCCCATGACGGAGTTGTTAAAGAAGGACACCAAATTCAATTGGACTAAGGAATGTGAGGCCAGTTCCCAGGAGTTGAAGAGACGCTTGGTTACATCACCGGTGTTGATTCCACCAGATCAACGCAAGGATTATGAAGTGTATTGCGATGCTTCTCGTCGAGGACTTGGAGTCATGCTTATGTAGGAAGGAAGAGTTGTTTCATATGCCTCACGACAGCTTAAACCCCACGAGTTAAACTATGCTACGCATGATTTGGAGTTAGCAGCCGTAGTGCATGCGTTGAAGACATGGAGACATTTTCTCATCAGAAACCATTGTGAGGTATACACGGATCACAATAGTTTGAAGTATATCTTCACACAGAAGGAGTTAAATCTCAGGCAGAGGAGATGGTTGGAACTCATTAAGGATTATGACATGAAGTTGCACTATCATCCCGGAAAGGCTAACATAGTAGCCGATGCGTTGAGACGCAAGAGTCATGTCAATACCCTCATGACCGGAGGATTACCCAGGGAGTTAGCAGAAGACCTTCATGAGCTATGTTTGGAGATAGTTCCGAGAGGTTATGTAGCAGCTTTGGAGATTCAGTCCACTTTGATGAATAAGATCAGAGAAGCGCAAAAGACGGACAAGGCGATTGCCGAGATAAATGAAAGGATGAGCAAAGGAAAAGCCAAGGGATTTCGTGAGGATGAGCATGATACTTTATGGTTTGAGGACCGCGTATATGTGCCAAAAGATCAGGAGATCAGGAAGTTGATTCTGCAAGAGGCCCATGATTCACCATATTCGATTCACCCAGGAAACACCAAGATGTTTCTAGATTTGAAGGACAGTTTCTGGTGGGCCGGTATGAAGAAAGATATTGCAGAGTGTGTAGCAGTTTGTGATGTATGTCAGCGAGTGAAGGCAGGACATCAGAAGCCAGCAGGATTGCTACAGCCATTGCCTATACCCGAATGGAAGTGGGATAAAGTAGGCATGGATTTTATCATGGGATTGCCCAGGACTCGTTCAGGCTATGACTAGATATGGGTTGTAGTTGATCGATTGACGAAAGTAGCCCATTTCATCCCAGTAAAGACCACTTACACCAGTGCTAAATTGGCAAAGATCTATATGACCAGGATCGTATGTCTGCATGGAGTTCCGAGGACCATTGTATCAGATAGAGGAACCCAGTTTACTTCAAAGTTTTGGAATCAGTTGCATGAAACTTTGGGAACCAGACTAGAGTTCAGTACAAATTTTCACCTGCAAATAGATGGACAGACTAAAAGAGTAAATCAGATTCTGGAGGACATGTTGAGAGCTTGTGCGCTAGACTATGGATCTAGTTGGGACGATAATTTTCCTTATGCAAAGTTCTCTTATAACAACATTTATCAAGCCAATTTGAAAATGGCCCCTTTCGAAGCACTGTACGGAAGGAGGTGCAGAACACCGTTATTGTGGGACGAAGTGGGAGACCGACAGTTGTTTGGACCAGATTTGATTAAAGAGTATGAAGAGAAGGTTAAGCTGATTCGCAATAGACTCAAGGTAGCCCAATCCAGGCAGAAGAGTTATGCGGATTCGAAACGCAAGGAGACAGCCTACGAAGTCGGAGACACAGCGTATCTTCGAGTATCACCACTCTGAGGAGTGAAGCATTTTGGAGTTAAGGGAAAGTTAGCACCACGTTTTGTGGGACCATACAGAGTTTTGGAACGTATGGGAGAAGTTGCTTACAAGTTGGAATTACCCGAGGGATTTTCCGGAGTTCACAATGTGTTCCACGTTTCTCAGTTGAAGAAGTGCCACGAAGAGATGGTTGAAATTCCTCTGAGAGATACAGTGCCTCTAGAAGCAATACAGTTAGATAGCGATTTGACCTTCGAGGAGAAACCAGTCAAGATACTTGAGTTTGCCAGCCGAGTTACACGCAACAAGGTTATCAAATTTTGCAAGGTTCAGTGGAGTCACCATACCGAGGATGAAGCCACTTGGGAATGAGAAGAAGACTTACGAAATGATCACCCTCACCTATTTTCTAGCCAACCCGAATCTCGAGGGCGAGATTCATCTTAAGGGGGATAGGTTTGTAACATCCCAAATTTTCAATTTGGAATGTTATGCATTAGAGCATCATTGCATATCATGTTTTATTGCATTTTGGTTGATCCTAGAAATTCCACGCAACTCAAGGACCTACGGAGAGAGTTGGGGATTTCGTTATTTTCATATTTGAGATTTTCTCGAATTATGAAAAGAGGAACGTTTGATTTTAATTATTTTCCTATGAATTATTTCTTTTATTAAAAATAAAAGAGAGAGGATAAAATGACTTCCTAAAAATAAAGAAATATCAGAGATTTAATATTAAAATCAAATAAGATTTTTATTCAGAGTTTTGCCGCTATTTTACTTGAATTAGGGAAAAAAGTGCGTTTTTCAAAATTGTATTTTAGGCCCAAATAAATATTCACCTTGTCTGGCTTATTTTTAGAGGACGGGGAAAATTTATTTCAGGATTTTTAGAGTCGTTTCGTATTTCTTTTCTTTCTTTTTCTGTGCGTTGAAATTATAAAAAAAACAACCGACTTAGGGCCGTATTCGGCCAAGACTTCTCGGGCCAGGCCTTTAAAAGCCGCCGCCCCAGCCCGTTCAACCCGCCCCGCCACCCGAACCCTAACCCTAAGCGCCGCCCCGCCACCCACGCCGCCGCCGCTCGCGCCGGAGCCCGCGTCGCCGCGCCGCCACCCGCGCCGCCTCTCGCCGGAGCCCGCCGCCGCCCGTCGGAGCCCCGCCGCCGCCGACTCGCCGGATCCCGCCGGAGTTCGAGGTAGCTGCCGGTTTTTTTAAACTGGTCGGTTTTATTTCATAAACCCTAAATCCTTTTTTCTCTTTTAGTTCCGTTTCTGTTTATTTTTCTTCGGTTTAGTTATTTAGCAAACACCCGTTTTTACGTTCAGTTTTACGAACGGTTTTGACCGTTTAGCTACAGACAACGAACGTTCGTTCGTTAGCTTGTTCGTCAGTTTTTCTTTTTCCCGGATTTTCCGCGATTATTTTCAATCGCGATTTCTGATCCGATTTTCGGTCTAGTATAACTTTTCGCTCGTTCATCGGAATCAGGAGATTCAAGCGCCTAGAGTTTCGTCTTGAAACCCTTTTTCCGTTTAATCAACTTAAACAAGTTTTTGCTACTGTAAAATTTGACCTAGGTCCAGATTAGTAAACGAAGCTTGTTTCTCTCGCCGTTTGAGTTTTGTTGCTTCATTTGATTCGATTCTTTTTGCCAACCGGAGTTCTTAAGTTGAACTTTCTGGTTAGAGATCTTATTTGAGTTTTACCCGTGCTTTTTCTTGATTGCTTATTGTATGCTTGTTTGATTGTGATAGAGTACCCGGAGTGCGAAGCGTGCTACATCGAGTCTCTAGGTCTCGCGGATCATCAGCAACGCAAGTAACACTTTGATCATACCTCTTCATACCCAGTTTTCATTGCATTAGATCAACCCTCAAACATTGCATGTTTAGGATCTGAATTAAATTGTGGGGTTGGGAAGTAGTTGAGGTAGTACCTATTTACCTGTTTATTATCAAACCTTGGGAGTTACTTCTACGTTGCTTATATTGCTATGCTATGCTTGTAGATGTGGACTGGGTTTGAGTGTATTCATGACAGATGTGAGATTGTTTAATTAAAGGTTATCTTAAGGTGGCAACTTTAATACACATCTGGGTGGATTGAGGCACCTGGGGAACCCAGTGATTGCCTGTATTTTTGGAAATCCCGGGGTACCGTGTGATTCTCCTATGGACCGCCACCCAGGCTCAAAGGGATCATAAGATTATTCATGCTGGAAATTCCGTGTGCAGCCACAAGCTGTTATGGGCTCTAGCATAGTTGATTAAGTCGTGTGAACTCTTACAGTGGAAGACTAGTAGATGTAGGGGATGTAGGTGTACCGGTCTACCCATCGTAAGGTGCTAACGCTTCTAAAAGACTGTGTCTCGGTCATCCATTTCTCAAACACCTTGTAGTGCGAGAAATCCAACGGAGGAGATCGAGTCTTGTGGGGAAAAGTGCACAAACCTCTGTAGAGTGTACAAACTAATCATGGTTAGCCGTGTCCCCAGTTATGGACATCTTGAGTATCTAGTTCTTGGATTATCATGTGGATCTCATCAGTCTTAATATAATATATTGGGTTTAAGGATGATTACTTTTAATTGGGACTAAGTTGGGTGAACCTTCTCAATGTTTAACAACTACCATGATAGTTAAATAAAATTTATTCCTTTGCAGTAGGGAAAAATTGGCTTTTCGCAAAACCTATTAACCATACAGCCTCCACCAGCCATATATGCATATAGTGATAGCTTTACATTGTTCATTACTCTCTTGTGTTACCTTGCCAGCATATTCTATGTGCTGACCCGTTTTCGGGCTGCAACGTATCATGTTGCAGACTTTTCAGACGATGAGTAAGGAGCCTTAGGTCGTGGTCTTTCACTCAGTGATGTCGTTGGAGTTGATGGACTCACTTTATCTTCCAAGCCTTCCGTTGTTATCGTATTAGATGGCCTTAAGCCATATTGATTGTAATAAGTTCTCTTTTGAGACATTCGATGTAATAAGTGTGTGATTGCCACTCTGTTATAAATCCTTCGAGTATTGTGTGTGTCAGCATTACCGATCCAGGGATGACACTTATACACAGAGATCATACTGTTTGAGGTCTGGTCGCTACACAATTCCTCTTCACGGTGTTGTCTACGAAATTTAGAAAAGTTGAACTCATGAGACATATCACCTAAACTAATAGTAACAACATCTTTTTTGCAGTCTATCATAGCATTAACAGTGTTTAAGAAGGGTCTACCAAATATAATGGGACAAAAGCTATCTTGTGGGGAACCAAGAACAAGAAAATCAACATGATATTTAGTTTTCCCACACAAGACTTCAACATCTCTAACAATCCCAATTTGTGAAATATTATCTCTATTGGCAAGTTTAGTTGTGACATCAATATCTTCTAACTCAGCAGGTGCAATATCATGCATAATTTCTCTGTATAAGTCAATAGGTATTGCACTAGCACTAGCACCCATATCACACAAGCCATGATAACAATGATCTCCTATTTTAACAGAAATAACAGGCATGCCTACCACAAGTCTATGTTTATCTTTAGCACAAGGTTTAGCAATTCTGGCAGTTTCATCACAGAAATAAATAACATGCCCATCAATATTATCAGCAAAGAGATCCTTAACAATAGCAATATTAGGTTTAACTTTAACTTGCTCAGGAGGTTTATAGGTTCTAATATTGCTTTTACGAACCATAGTTGAAGCTTTAGCATGATCTTTTATCCTAACAGGAAAAGGTGGTTTCTCAACATAAGCAGTAGGAACAATAGGATCATTATAAGTGATAGTCTTTTCTTCAACTTTAATAGGTGCAACTACTTTTACTTCTATGGGAGGATGATATTTAAACCACTTCTCCTTAGGGAGATCAACATGAGTAGCAAAAAATTCATAGAAATAAGCTACTATCTCAGAGTCAAGTCCATATTTAGTGCTAAATTTACGGAAAACATCGGTATCCATAAAAGATTTAACACAATCAAACTTAGGTGTCATACCTGACTCCTTACCTTCATCGAGATCCCAATCTTCAGAGTTGCATTTAATTCTTTCCAATAAATGCCATTTGAATTCAATAGTCTTCATCATAAAAGAGCCAGCACAAGAAGTATCGAGCATGCTGCGATTGTTATCAGAAAGCCGAGCATAAATTTTTTGCATAATCATTTCTCTTGAGAGCTCATGATTGGGGCATGAATATAACATTGATTTAAGCCTCCCCCAAGCTTGAGTGATGCGTTCTCCTTCGTGAGGCCAAAAATTATATATATAATTACGATCACGATGAACAAGATGCATAGGATAAAACTTCTGATGAAATTCCAATTTCAATCGTTTGTAGTTACATGATCCCATATCATCACATAGCCTATACCATGTCAATGCATCTCCCTCCAAAGATAAAGGGAAGACCTTCGTCTTGATAACATCATCGGGCATACCTACAAGATTAAATAATCCACAAACTTCATCCACATATATTAGGTGCTCATCATCATGTAATGTTCCATCTCCTGCAAAAGGATTAGCTAGCAGTTTTTCTATCATACCCGAAGGAATTTCAAAGTAGACATTTTCATTTTTAGTGGGTTCAGTAGGCTGAGTAGGTTGAGGAGCAACTCTTTGCTCTACTGGTCGAGGTGAAGATACCCCGACCAAACCCCTCAAAGGATTACTTTCCATAGTAACAAGTGACAGTAAATTTCAGCACACTATATAAATTTTTCCTTACCAAATTCCACCTACCAAAGGCGCTTCACTCCCCGGCAACAGTGCCAGAAAAGAGTCTTGATGACCCACAAGTATAGCGGATCTATCGTAGTCCTTTCAATAAGTAAGAATGTCGAACCCAGCGAGGAGCAGAAGGAATTGATAAGCGGTTTTAAGCAAGGTATTCTCTGCAAGCACTGAAATTATAGATAACAGGTAGTTTTGCGATAAGATAATTTGTAACGAGCAATAAGTAACAAAAGTAAATAAAGTGCAGCAAGGTGGCCCAATCCTTTTTGTAGAAAAGGACAAGCCTGGACAAACTCTTATATAGAGAAAAGTGCTCCCGAGGACACATGGGAATTATCGTCAAGCTAGTTTTCATCATGTTCATATGATTCGCGTTCGGTACTTTGATAATTTGGTATGTAGGTTGACCAATGCTTGGGTACTATCCTTACTTGGACATGCATCACACTTATGATTAACCTCTATTGCAAGCATCTGCAACTACAACAAAAGTATTAAGGTAAACCTAACCATAGCATGAAACATATGGATCCAAATCAGCCCCTTACGAAGCAACACATAAACTAGGGTTTAAGCTTCTGTCACTCTAGCAACCCATCATCTACTTATTACTTCCCAATGCCTTCCTCTAGGCCCAAATAATTGTGAAGTGTCATGTAGTCGACATTCACATAACACCACTA
Source organism: Triticum urartu (assembly GCF_003073215.2). NCBI lineage: Eukaryota > Viridiplantae > Streptophyta > Magnoliopsida > Poales > Poaceae > Triticum > Triticum urartu. The sequence goes on along the minus strand of NC_053025.1, from coordinate 385,249,556 downwards.
GAGGAGAGACAACATACATCTCATCAAAATATCGAACGAATACCAAATTCACATGACTACTAATAGCAAGACTTCTCCCATGTCCTCAGGAACAAACGTAACTACTCACAAAGCATATTCATGTTCATGATCAGAGGGGTATTAATGTGCATATAGGATCTGAACATATGATCTTCCACCAAATAAACCAACTAGCATCAACTACAAGGAGTAATCAACACTACTAGCAACCTACAGGTACCAATCCCATATTTAGAGACAAGAATTGGATATAAGAGATGAACTAGGGTTTGAGAGGAGATGGTGCTGGTGGAGATGTTGATGGAGATTGCCCCCCTCCCGATGAGAGGATTGTTGGTGATGACGATTGCGATGATTTCCCCCTCCCGGAGGGAAGTTTCCTCAGCAGAACAGCTCCGTCAGAGCCCTAGATTGGTTCCGCCAAGGTTCCGCCTCGTGGCGGCGGAGTCTCGTCCCAAAAGCTTGCTTGTGATTTTTTTCTCATCAAAAGACTCCATATAGCAGAAGATGGGCATCGGAGGGCCACCAGGGGGCCCACGAGGCAGGGGGCGCGCCCAGGGGGTAGGGTGCTGTAACGCCCCGGACACACCCGCCAGTGGTTGTTACTCCTGGCGGGATCTAGACTGGCCCCACAGATCAATACTAGTCTTTTCTGCACACTTTCTCCTCACTCATGCGCACCCGGGAGAAACTTCCCGGTCGGTCACCCATCCTGAAACTACTCCAAGTTGAGCACGCTTAACTTTGGAGTTCTATACGAATGGGCTTCCGGAAAAGAAGGAATTCCTTATTCATATGAGTAGTCTATCATCCCTAATAAGCCAGGCTATCACATACACCCCCACTCAGAGGAACCGACGTCCTTGTCGGGCCACATGAACGTTCCCTCTTGGCACATACGTCTGTGCTTCCAGTCCGACACATACGTCACATACACCCCCACTCAGAGGAGCGTTGGTGATGATGATGGTGGTGATTTCCCCCTCCCGGAGGGAAGTTTCCCCGGCAGAACAGCTCCGTCGGAGCCCTAGATTGGTTCCGCCAAGGTTCCGCCTCGTGGCAGCGGAGTCTCGTCCCGAAAGCTTTCTTATGTTTTTTCCTCAACGGAAGACTCCATATAGCAAAAGATGGGCATCGGAGGGCCACCAGGGGGCTCATGAGGCAGGGGGCGCGCCTAGGGGGGTAGGGCGGGCCCCCACTCTCGTGGCTGGTGAGTGGCCCCCTCTGGTACTTCTTGCGCTCAGTATTTTTTATATATTCTGAAAATAACTTCCATGAAGTTTCAGGACTTTTGGAGCTGTGCAAAATAGGTCTCTAATATTTGCTCCTTTTCTAGCCCAGAATCCCAGCTGCCGGCATTCTCCCTCTTTATGTAAACCTTGTAAAATAAGAGAGAATAGGCATAAGTATTGTGACAAAATGTGTAATAACATCCCATAATGCAATAAATATCGATATAAAAGCATGATGCAAAATGGACGTATCACCCACAAGTATAGGGGATCTATCGTAGTCCTTTCGATAAGTAAGAGTGTCGAACCCAACGAGGAGCAGAAGGAAATGACAAGCGGTTTTCCGCAAGGTATTCTGTGCAAGCACTGAAATTATCAGTAACAGATAGTTGTGTGATAAGATAATTTGTAACGGGTAACAATTGTAACAAAGTTGCAGCAAGGTGTCCCAATCTTTTTTGTAGCAAAGGACAAGCCTGGATGAACTCTTATGTAAAGAAAAGCACTCCTGAGGACACATGGGAATTACTATCAAGCTAGTTTTCATCATGCTCATATGATTCATGTTCGTTACTTTGATAATTTGATATGTGGGTGGACCGGTGCTTGGGTGTTGTCCTTACTTGGACAAGCCTGCCACTTATGATTAACCCCTCTCGCAAGCATCTGCAACTACGAAAGAAGAATTAAGATAAATCTAACCATAGCATGAAACATGTGGATCCAAATCAGCCCCTTACGAAGCAACACATAAACTAGGGTTTAAGCTTCTGTCACTCTAGCAAACCATCATCTACTTATTACTTCGCAATGCCTTCCCCTAGGCCCAAATAATGGTGAAGTGTCATGTAGTTGATGTTCACATAACACCACTAGAGGAGAGACAACATACATCTCATTAAAATATCAAACGAATACCTAATTCACATGATTACTTATAACAAGACTTCTTCCATGTCCTCAGGTACAAACGTAACTACTCAAAAAGCATATTCATGTTCATAATTAAATGAGTATTAATTATCATTAAGGATCGAAACATATGATCTTCCACCAAATAAACCAACTAGCATCAACCACAAGGAGTAATCAACACTACTAGCAACCCACAGGTACCAATCTGAGGTTTTGAGACAAAGATCAGATACAAGAGATGAACTAGGGTTTAGAGGAGATGGTGCTGGTGAAGATGTTGATGGAGATTGACCCCCTCTAGATGACAGGATCGTTGGTGATGATGATGCCTTCGATTTCCCCCTCCGAGAGGGAAGTTTCCCCGGCAGAACAACTCTGCAGGAGCCCTAGAATGGTTCTGCCCAAGTTCCGCCTCGAGACGGTGGCGCTTCGTCCCGAAAGCTTCCTCTTGATTTTTCTTCCAGGACAAAACCCTTCATATAGCAGAAGATGGGCACCGGGGGCCTGCCAGCTGGCCCACAAGGCAGGGGGGCACCCAGGGGGTAGGGCGCGCCCCCACCCTTATGGATGCCTGGTGGGTCCCCTCTAGTGCTTTCTTCGCCCAATATTTTTTACATATTCCAAAATAATTCTCCGTAATTTTTCAGGACTTTTGGAGTTGTGCAGAATAGGTCTCTTAGATTTGCTCCTTTTCTAGTCTAGAATTCCAGCTGCCGGCACTCTCCCTCTTCATGTAAACCTTGTGAAATAAGAGAGAAAAGACATAAATATTGTGATATAATGTGTAATAAGAGCCCAAATGCAATAAATATCAATATAAAAGCATGATGAAAAATGGACGTATGAGAGGTTCAGTCGAGTACACAGGAACATTCCAGACATCCACCCGGCAGCTATGATAGCTGCCTTCCAGTCCAACATGCGCAATCGTCGAATACGTTCTAAGATGAACATTTGGTTTCCCAAGACTATGAAGGAGCTATACACTCTGATGGATAAGTGTGCTCGTGTAGAGGAGGGGAGGCGGCTCCGCGGTGAAGAGGATGGCATCGACATCGACTCAGAGGATGACGATGAGGCCACCAATCATGAGAAGAATATCAAGAAGCGCAACAACAACACAAGGATAGGGCAGTGATGATCGTCGAGGGATCGAGCACACCTAGTGCCGGCAAGAAGGCCAAGACCAAGGTTCCCGGTAAGGAAGTTGCCGCATGCACTAATTGTCGGGAACCCATGACTGCTGAGAAAGCTGGGAAGGGTGATGGACCATACTGCAAGATCCATCGGACCAAGGGCCACGCTCTTCAGGAGTGTCATCAGGTTGAGCAGCTCGTTAAGAAGTAGAGGGATGAATACAAGAAGCATTATAAGGAGAAATATCAAGATGGCCCTGGCGGGAAGGGCCGAGGCGACAGAGCAAGCCGCCCCGGCAAGGCTCCTCAGAATCAAGGAAAACCTGCCAGAGGCCGTGAGAAGAAGGATTGCAGTGAGGAGAGTGATGAAGGAGATGAAGAGGAAACCAGCTAGCAGGAGTTTGATGACCCACAAGTATAGGGTATCAATTGTAGTTCTTTTCGTTAAGAGTGTCAAACCCAACGAGGAGCAGAAGGAAATGACAAGTGTTTTTCGGCAAGGCAATGTCTGCAAGTGCTGAAATTATAAGTCGCAGAGTAGTTTGATATCAAGGTAATTTGTGACGAGCAAGTAAATATAGTAGTAACAAAAGTGCAGCAAGTTAGCCCAATCCTTTTGAGGCAAATGATAGGCCAAAGCGGTCTCTTATGATAAGCAAAGCGTTCTTGAGGGTACGTGAATTTCATCTAGTCACTTTCACCATGTTGGTTCAATTTGTGTTCGCTACTTTGATAATTTGATATGTGGGTGGACCGGTGCTTAGGTGCTTTTATTAATTGAACAAACCTCCTACTTATGATTAACCCTCCCGCAAGCATCCGCAACTAAGAGAAAAGTATTAAGAATAAATTCTAACCATAGCATTAAACTTTTGTATCCAATCGGTCCCTTATGGAATAGCGCATAAACTGGGGTTTAAGCTTCTGTCACTCTCGCAACCCATCATCTAATTGCTACTCCACAATGCATTCCCTTAGGCCCAAATATGGTGAAGTGTCATGTAGTCGACGTTCACATGACACCACTAAGGGAATCACAACATACATACTATGAAATATATCGAACACACATCAAGTTCATATGATTACTTGCATCATGATTTATCCCGTGACCTCAAGAACAAAAGTAACTACTCACAAACGATAATAATGCTCAAGATCAGAGGGATATTAAATAGCATATTGGATCTGAACATATAATCTTCCACCAAATAAACCATGTAGTAATCAACACTACTAGTCACCCACAAGCACCAATCTATAGTTTCGGTAATAAGATTGAACACAAGAGATGAACTAGGGTTTGAGATGAGATGGTGCTCTTGAAGATGTTGATGGAGATTGCCGTCCCCAAGATGGGAGAGTTGTTGGTGATGATGATGATGATGATTCCCCCCTCCAGGAGGGAAGTTCCGCCGGCGGAATCGCTCCGCCGGAGGGTAAAAATGCTCCTGCCCAAGTTCCGGCTCGAGACGGCGGTGCTCCGTCCTGAAAGTCCTCTCCTTATTTTTTCCAGGTCAAAATGGCTTAAATACCAGAATATGGGCACCAAAGGTGGGCCTGGGTGAGCACAAGACACCAGGGCGCGCCTGGGCTGCCTGGCGCGCCCAGGTGGGTTGTGCCTACCTAGTGGGCCCCCTCTGGTAGTTATTTTCTCCAATATTCATCATATAATTGATAAAAATCTCCATGAAGTTTCAACTTGTTTGGAGTTGTGTAGAATAGATGGCCTGACGTAGCTTTTTCCAGGTCCAGATTTCCAGCTGTCGGAATTCTCCCTCTTTGTCTATACCTTGCATATTATGAGAGAAAAGGCATTATAATTACTCCAAAAAGCATTATTATGGATAAAAACATCATAAATAATAGTAAGAAAACATGATGCAAAATGGATGTATCAACTCCCTCAAGCGAAAACCGAAATAGAAAAACATGTCTACATGCTTAGAGAGAGAGGTGTCGATAAAAAAATATGGACATAGAAGCATCATGTTCATTATTATAACAACATAGAACTTAAACATAAAACTTTATCATAGACTTCTCATGAATAAGTGACAATTCATCACACTATTTAAGTATAAAGAAAAAAACTCTATTATAAACCAACAAACTATGTTCTCAGTTAACTTTGCAACTACAATTCATCATTTTTTCAGGAAGGGTCACGTATCGGAGCCTTTAGGCAAGTCCAGATACTCAACCATCATATAGTCTTCCATGATTGCTAACACTCACCACGTACACATGAGCAAAACGTTTCAACTGGACACATAAGAAGATAGGGGCTTATAGTTTCGCCTCCCAATGTATTCACCTCAAGGGTGATGTCAACAATAATAACTCATGCTATCTATATTCAACTGGACATATGTGCCTAGATCTTTCCTCACCACATGATGCTTGCCAAAGGAGAAAAATAAAACGGAATAGAAGGAAAACTTTGACTCTTTACATAAAAGTAAATACATAAAAGTAAAAGATAGGCCCTTCGCAGAGGGAAGCAGAGGTTTCCATGCATTTATTTCTTTGTATGCTCAACCCCTTAGTGCAAAAGAACGTCACGTTGCATTGCCCCTTGTGATAGAGACCTTTATTATGCAGACTGTCGCTTTTATTCTTCACCATCACAAGTTCATGCAACACTCAATTTTCTCTTTCACTAAATGATCTCACACTTTGGAAGCAATTTTATTGCCTTTTTGCACCGATGAAACTTACTTGACAGATCTTGCTCAATCCCTGGGTAGGTATGGTGGACACTTGAAAAATAAGATTTGGGTATAAGGGTTTTTGGATGCACAAGTAGTATCTCTACTTAGTGCGGAATTTTTGGCTAGCAAAGATAGGGCTCAAGCAGCACATGTTAAAGGATCCATGACAATATGACTTCTATATGAATACAAACAAACATAAACCGTTAAGTTGTCTTCCTTGTCCGACGTCAACAATTTTGGCAGATAATATTTTGATGAGGGCTCACAATCACAAAAGATTTCTAGGATAGTATATTTATATGTGAATCTTCTCTTCCCTTATTAATTCTTTCATGAGTTGCATCATTGACTAATGATATGTTTGTCAATCTCTAATAAATTTTTCTACTTATACTTTTCCTTATGTGGTGTCATCACCTACCATAAGATTAGTATATGATCTTTTTGATTTATTTCCTTTCTTTTATTTATTTCCTTTCTCCTTTTCTTTTATTTATGACATGAAAGTAAAGAAAGCAAAAAATCAAACTAAACTTTATTATATATCTTGCACACATTTACAAGGATAGATCACTAAGCAAACTCCCGAAAAGAAAGTATCAAACTAAACTTTTATTCATCCAAAGCAAAAGATCGAACTAAAATAAGTAAAGGCAGAAAGATAGTGGGATGATACGATACCAGGGCACCTCCCCCAAGCTTGGCGGAAGCCAAGGGGAGTGCCCATACCCGATACTCAATTCTCCTTTGGTGGTGAAGAAGATGATGGTGGTGATGAAGCGATCCTATCCTTAAGGATCAAGAGATTCTCCAATCGATGGATGACGCTCCGGAGGTGGATGATATGCTCTTGATGCAAAATATTTTCATGAGTGAGATACTTATTTTGTATATGAACTATTTCAATGATGTGAAAGGCTTCAATCTTAGTAGGAGTAAGGTGAGCAAGGTAAGGTTTAAGGATATCATCCTCAACTGGTAGTTCTTATTCGAAGACCGGAGGCTGATCCACAGTAACCTCCTTTCTCTCGTCTCCCCTGACGGCTTCTGCAGGCTCTTCTGTCTTCATCTCGATCTTCATCAACCAAGCATCCTCTTCCATGTTGGAGGAAGAAGAAGACATGATGCCTGACTCAACAGATCTGACCAAAAACAGCAAGAAAAGAAAATAGAGGATTTCTCCACGATACGGTGATCAACAGGTTCGGGAAGTATATATAGATTTTTTATCTTGGGGGACAAGCAAACGGAAGAAAAACGGGGTCCGGAACGTGTCCTAGGTGGGCACAGCCCCCCTGGGCACACCAGGAAAGCCTGGTGTGCCCTGGTGTCTTGTGCCCACCAGGGTACGCTTCCCAGTAGTTTCTTATTTTCCTATTTTTCTAAACATTCCCAAACTGACGAAAAATATTTTTGCGGATTTTTTGGAGTCTGTTTACTTACCGTATCATGTACCTCCTTATTTTCACGATTCTGGAGTGTTCAGGAAGGACTCTTTTATGTGTTCTTCCGGTGTCATAGTTTGGATAATATTACTTTCAACATTAATGGGCGTACCTAAGATATAATGTTTTATTCGTTGCCCATTGACAACATCCGGGTTAGTACCTTCGGCATTATTTATTTTTATGGCTCCAGACCAATAAACCTCCTCGATAACGTAGGGGCCTTCCAATTTTGAGAGGAGTTTTCCTGCAAAGAATCTGAAATGAGAGTTGTACAAAAGAACATATTCTCCGACTTTAAACTCACCCTTTTGTATTATTTGTCAAGCCATCTTTTAACTTTTTCTTTGAATAATTTTGCATTTTCGTAAGCTTGGGGTTCTCCATTCATCTAATGAGCAAATATCAAATAACCTCTTTTCACCAGCAAGTTTGAAATCATAATTGAGCTCTTTGATGGCCCAATATGCTTTATGTTCTAACTCAAGAGGCAAATGCCAAGCTTTTCCATAAACCATTTTATAAGGAGACATACCCATAGAATTTTTATATGCTGTTCTATAAGCCCAAAGTGCATCATCTAATTTCTTAGACCAATTCTTCCTGGACCTATTGACAGTCTTTTGCAAAATTAATTTTATTTCTCTATTGCTAAGTTCAACTTGACCACTAGACCGAGGATGATAAGGTGAAGCAATTCTATGGTTAACATCATACTTGGCAAGCATTTTACGGAAAGCACCATGAATAAAGTGTGAACCACCATCAGCCATTAAATATCTTGGGACTCCAAACCTTGGGAAAATAACTTCCTCAAGCATTTTAATAAAGGTGTTGTGATCAGCACTACTGGTTGGAATAGCTTCTACCCATTTAGTAACATAATCAACAACAACCAAAATATGTGTATACGCATTAGAGGAAGGAAAAGGTCCCATGTAATCAAATCCTCAAACATCAAATGGTTCAACAGCAAGTGAATAATTCATAGGCATTTCTTGACGCTTACCAATATTACCTATTCTTTGGCATTCATCACAAGATAATATGGACTTACGGGCATCCTAGAAGAGAGTAGGCCAATAAAATCCAGATTACAATACCTTCTGAACAGTTCTATCTCCAGCATGATGCCCTCCATAAGGTTCAGAGTGACATTTCCGTAGGATTTGTTCATGTTCATGCTCTGGTACACAACGTCTAATAATACCATCTACTCCTTCTTTATAAAGATGTGGGTCATCCCAAAAGTAATGTCTTAAATCATAGAAGAATTTTTTCTTTTGTTGATATGTAAAACTAGGTGGTAAATATTTAGCAACAATGTAATTAGCATAGTCAGCATACCAAGGAGTATTATGAGCAACATTTATTGCAGCTAATTGCTCATTAGGAAAACTATCATCAATAGGTAGTGGGTCATCAGGAAAATTTTCAAGCCTAGATAGATTATCAGCTACGGGGTTCTCAGCTCATTTTCTATCAATGATATGTAAATCAAATTATTGTAACAAGAGAACCCATCAAATAAGTTTAGGTTTAGCATCTTTCTTTTCCATAAGATATTTAATAGGAGCATGATCGGTGTGAACAATTACTTTGGAATCAACAATATAAGGTCTAAATTTATCACAAGCAAACACCACTGCTAAGAATTCTTTTTTAGTAGTAGCATAGTTTCGTTGAGCACTGTCTAGAGTTTTACTAGCATAATGAATAACATTCAGTTTCTTATCAACTCTTTGTCCTAGAACAACACCAATAGCATAATCACTAGCATCACACATAATTTCAAAAGGCAAGTTCCAATCAGGTGGTAGAACAATAGGTGCAGAAATTAATGCTTTGTTGAGTGTTTCAAAGGCTTCTAAACAATCATCATCAAAAACAAAAGGAATATCCTTTTGTGAAAGACTCGTAAGAGGCCTAGAAATTTTAGATAAGTATTTGATAAATCTCCTATATAAACCAGCATGACCTAAGAAACTATGACTACCTTTTATATCTTTTGGACATGGAATTTTCTCAATTGCATCAACCTTAGCTTTGTCCACTTCAATACCTCTTTCAGTAAATTTATGACCCAAGACAATGCCTTCATTAACCATAAAGTGGCACTTCTCCCAATTCAAGACAAGATTTGTTTGTTCACATCTCTGCAAAACTCGATCAAGATTGCTTAAACAATCATCAAAAGACTTCCCATAAACAGAGAAGTCATCCATGAAAACCTGAACTATCTTTTTACAAAAGTCAAAGAATATAGTAGTCATACATCTTTGAAAGGTAGCAGGTGCATTACATAAACCGAAAGGCATACGTGTATAAGCATAGGTTCCGAAGGGACAAGTAAAAGTGGTCTTTTCTTGATCAGGTTGAGAAACAAGTATTTGTGAAAAGCCAGAATATCCATCAAGGAAGCAAAAATGCGCGTGCTTAGATAATCTTTCAAGCATTTGATCAATAAAAGGCAGAGGGTAATGATCTTTTCTAGTTGCTTTGTTTAATTTTCTAAAATCAATTACCATTCTATAGCATGTAACAATTCTTTGTGGAATAAGTTCATTCTTATCATTAGGAACAACAGTTATACCTCCTTCCTTAGGGACGCAATGAACATGACTTACCCATCTACTATCAGCTATAGGATAGATTATACCCGCTTCCAGAAGTTTTAAGATTTCTGTTCTTACCACTTCTTTCATCTTTAGATTTAACTGACGTTGGTGGTCAACAATGGGTTTAGCATCAGGTTCCATATTAATTTTGTGCTAACATAGAGTGGGACTAATGCCCTTTAAATCATCAAGAGTATATCCAATAACAGCTCAGTGCTTCCTTAGAACTTTCAATAATCTTTCTTCTTCGTGTTCTGAAAGGTTAGCACTAATAATAACAGGATATATCTTCTTTTCATCAAGTTAAGCATATTTCAAAATGCCTAGCAATTGTTTTAATTCAAACACATGATCACATTTAGGTAGAGGAGGACCTCCTAGAGTTCCAATAGGCAAGTTGTGTTTAAGCAGAGGACGTTGTTCAAAGAAAATCTTATGTATTTCATTTCATTTCTTTCATGCATATGTAAATCATTTTCATGGTCTAGAAAATATTGTTCTAAATGATCAGTAGGTGGTATAACTATATAAGCAAGACCAATTAATTCATATTTACTAGGCAATTCTTTTTCATGAAGCTTTCTACTAAACATGGAAAAATTAAACTCATGAGACTCATCACCAAAACTAACACCGACAGGTTGTTTCTTACAATCTATTTTAGCATTAACGGTGTTCAAGAAAGGTCTACCAAAGATAATGCGACAAAAATCATCTTGTGGGGAACCAAGAACAAGAAAATCAGTAGGGTATTTTATTTTCCCACATAAGACTTCAACATCTTTGAGGGTGCTATGCCATTCATAATTTCTTGATATAAGGTGTAAGGAATAGCACTCACACTAGCACATATGTCACATAAACCATGATAACAGTCATCTCCTATTTTAACTGAGACAACGGGCATGCCGGTAACAGGTCTATGTTTATCCTTTTTATCAGGTTTGGCAATTCTAGCAGCTTCTTCACAGAAGTAAATAACATGCCCATCTACATTTTCTTCCAAGAGATCTTTAATCATAGCAATACTAGGTTCTATTTTAATTCGTTCATCAGGTTTCGGTGTTCTAATATAGCTTTTGTTGACCACTTTTGAAACTTTAGCATGTTCCTTTATCCTAACAGGGAAAAGTGGTTTCTCAATATAAGCAGAAGGAACAACGGGATCAACATTATAAAGTATAGTTTCTACTTTAAATGGCACCGGTTCTTTGATTTCTTCTTTAATAGGTGGGTGATATTTAAACCACTTCTCTTTAGGGAGATCAACATGAGTAGCATATGATTCACAAAAAGAGGCTACTATCTCAGAGTCAAGTCCATATTTAGTGCTAAACTTTTGGAAAGCATCAGTATCCATAAAAGATTTAACACAATCATACTTAAGTTTAACACCTGAATCTTTACCTTCGTCGAGTTCCCAATCTTCAGAGTTGCGTTTAATTCTTTCCAAAAGATCCCACTGGAATTCAATAGTCTTCTCCATAAAAGAACCAGCACAAGAAGTATCAAGCATGATTTGATCATTACGAGAAAGTCGAGCATAAAAGTTCTGGATAATAATTTCTCTTGAGAGCTCATGACTGGGGCATGAATGTAACATTGACTTAAGCCTCCCCCAAGCTAGAGCGATACTTTCTCCTTCATGAGGCCACAAGTTATATATATAATTCTGATCACGATGAACTAAATGCATAGGATACATTTTTTGATGGAACCACTGGTACATCGACGTGCTAAACAAATGATTTTTAACCCCTTTCCGCGACGGCACTTGGAACCGTCACCAAGTGAGTGTGGGCGATAGGGGGGTCCTTCGCACATGACCTAGAAATCGTCGGGGATAGGCCCTCCTGGGACCTAGGCTGGGGCCGTGTGCGATCGGGCGAGGCATAGAAATCCAATCATTTCCGTAGGTATGTACTTCCCACACGGTGAATCCCAGAAAATCATTTCCGTAGGTATGTACATCCCACACGGTGAATCCCAGAAAATCATTTCCGTAGATATGTACATCCCACACGGTGTATCCCAGAAAAACATTTTCGTAGGTATGTACATCCCACACAGTGAATCCTAGAAAAACATTTCCGTACGTATGTATATCACACATAGTTCTTTGTGTGGAAACGTTTGTGCAAGGTGGCCTAATGCAAACAGTTCACTATCGGAAGTCGTGTGTGATTGTTAGTTGATCGAACACGCCTACTTTCTAGAAACCGTGCGGGTTGTTTGAGTTCAACGCCCACGGTGCTGTCTGAGTAACCGTCTGCAATAGAAAACTCCAATAAGCAGGGAAATTAGCCTATTATTGATAATCCATGTACTAATCAAACTGATATTTCTTATAAAACACGCCAGATATTTCATATCCGTATAAAAGCAACCAGGATTTCATAATCGAATTACATCAGATAGCTTCGGCACTCAGTTACGCCATTACACAACAGCACCAAGTTTCACATGCAACATCAAAAACCTTTAGAAAGTAGCATCATACACAGTAAATGGACAGATGAATCTCATCTGGGTAACTACAGAAGCGGATGGCAAATATTGAGCCTTCAGTGATGTTGAATGTCCTTGCAACTTTAGGCCAGCGGCTATGGATAATTGCCCACCCATCCTTTGTCCTCTTCAGCAAGACTTCAATATTGTACCATGGGTGTTGAATGAATACCTTCCTCGCCTCTTGACTATGCAGGTGGTTTGAGAGGTAATCATCGGTGAACTGCTTTCAAAAGTATTGAAAACAAAGCTATGCATAAATTGCTGTTGTAAATTTTGAAATGGCGCAAGGGGTAAAAACAAGGTAAAAGAGTTGGTACCATCCTATAGTTGACTGATGTCTTCTTCATTGTGCAAACAAAGATCTTGCTGTTATTCGTCGCTAGTGTCTGTGTACAAAAGTAGGGGCCTTTTGTACCCCTTTACTTGTGCACGAGCAGTCGTAGCCGCACCTGTGGCCACGCTTGACAAAGCAGGAGGAGGCAAAGATACAAGACTGCCAAGGCAGCACCCAAGCCAGAAGCATGAAGAGCGAAGGGACGAGATGGGCATCCCCCAGCAAGGAGCCTTGCTGGGGCTGCCTATGTAGCCCCGGCAAGAGCCTTGCCGAGGCAACTTGCCCAACACCAGCAAGACTGCCACCCTTGAGCCTGAGAGTTATGATGCCATCAACAACGTCAAGACCAAGGCTCGGGAGTGCATGCATGGTGGCATGCATATCTTGGTAAAGCCCAAAGGCCTGCAAGCCTAGATGAGCACCATAAGACGATCTTGGTAAAGCCCAAAGACCCTTGCCAGGGATGCTTGCAAGCCCCCAGCAAGACCCTTGCCGGGGAGGCCCATGAGACCTCGGCAAGACCCTTGTCGGTGGCATCTACGGAGCCGAGACCAGGCCCGTACTTGCCAAAGTTTCGCTGCCCTGCTCCCATTCCAACGTGGCGGCTAGCCTGCCAACTAGGCACGCACTTGCGTGGCAGCATGCAGCTTCTAGGCCAACCAGCCAAGCACCTGCGTGGTGGCATGCAGATCTTCGTGAAGACCTTGCCACCGCCCCAGCTCAGCAGCCAGCCAGCATGGCGCTGCATGCCTCATCAGCTTGGACGCGCGCCAGGGTGAGGTGAGGTGGTGACGGACGGGACGAGCTTCTCTACCATCCCTAATAAAGCAAGAGGGCATGTCGTCAGTGCATTAAATGCGTTTGTCCTATGGTGCCAGGCGATAGACTTGTACACTGTACATACTTTCCACCTCCTGTGTGCCACTATGGCAACCCCTTTGACATATAAAAGGAGGCCCGAGGCGTACTTAGGAAGGATTCAGACTTTTTGGACTAGCCATGCACCGCAGCTAGTTCAAGATCTCAAGAACACTAAATACACACAAAGTAGGACTAGGGTTTTACGCATCGTTTGCGGCCCAAACCTGGGTAAAAAAATCCCACCGCGTTGATCTTCTAGTCCCGTTCTTTGCGCAGCCCCACGTCCCGCAACCGTAGAAAGGACTCCCCGAGGGATCCCATAGGTGTCATTCCAGAGCCCCGATATCTTTGGCGCGCTAGGTAGGGGCGCTGAGGCTGTGAAAATCCGGTTTTGAAGCCTACTCATTGACTCCTTCATCATGATGGCTGGAGAGAAGAAGCCGACGTCGGTCAGCCACGCTTCGGTGCCATCAGCTAGGCGAGGCGGTGCCGTCCACAACCGCAACAACCATCCGCGTGGCAACAAAAAGCTAAGTCACATAAAACCTTGAGCAATTATTTTCCTTTTTATAAGGTTATATTCCTCGAAAGATCTTGCTCCTTGTATGGAAAACCTGCACGCAAGGGAACCCTTCCGCTATTGGCAACGCCCTTGTTCTGTTTCGAGTCCGCTCAACAGATCAGGCGGCTGCGCCGAGAACAGCAAGGTGATTTGCCCGGCAGCTAGGGCCCCCCGGCAGGCTGCTAAGGATCCGTTCCTCAAAGCACCACAACATGGGTTTACGTGATGGCAAACCTATCCAACTAGGCGTAGGGTGTGTACATGCAAGGAAAGATTGAACAAGAAGATAGCATGCTTCATTTGAAAATACTGCAGAGTTATATTACATTAGTGATTGCCGCGGTACTAACTTAAGATAAATTGTCTTGGGCATGAACTCGCAGCGGCAAACAAAAATTGGGTGGCTAGTCCCGGCACTGGCCCTCCACCCTCTTGACTCCGTCGACGCAACTGATGACGGGCTCGATACGCTCTTCGAGAGCCGCGAGGTCCATGCCCTCCGGCAAGCTCTCAAGCGTGTCGGCGTAGTCGATGTTCAGGTTCCAGAACGCCACCTTGGTCAAGGTACCCCGACAAAGCCTCCGGGACTCATTGGCCAGATAGGTCGCTCGATTGGAGCGGAGCTGCTCCAGGGCGTCGAGGATGCGCTCGAAGAACAAGGTCAGCCTAGCATTGGGGCTTGTGTTCGCCTCCTGGGAGAACCTGACGTCCGGCATGCCCATGACGGCTAGCTACACGGTGAGCTTCTCTGCAACGCCGATGAGACGACTGATCCAGAGATTTACACCGTCCTGATAGTTCTTATGGGCGGCGGCGTCATCACTCCGCAGCCACTTTTTGGTCTCGAGGACCTTGTTCAGGGCCTCCTCCCGGGCTGTAGCCTCTGAAAGCTTTCCCTCCAAAGCACCCAGTTGCAGCTTCAGATCATCAATGGAGCTGGTGGCCTCGGAGAGCGGCTCGATCTGGTCGGAGATGGTGACCTGCGAATCCGCCATAGAGCGGTTGGCCGTGTCCCTCTCCTCCATCATCTCCAAGACCTTCTTCTTCAGCTCCTCCCGCTCCAGCTACAGCTTCTCCACCTTTCCAGTGTGGTCCAGGGCCAGAGCATCGAGTGCCTCCTTGTGCCTCTGCTCCAGCTCTTGGATCCACTGTGCGACGATCTTCTTGATCTCCTCATCCTTGCCGTGGAGCGTGGCTGCAAGCGCCTGCTCATGCACAACGAGGTCTTCCTCCAGGGTGTCCAGCAGAGCTTGCTGCTGCACCCGGGCGGCTTCGTCCTTGGTGGCATGTTCCTTCGCCGCCTCTTAGGCCTGCTCGATCTTGGCCTGCTTCAGGATGAGATCTCGCTTGCACTCATCCAGCTCACCCTGGGTAGTTCTCAGTTCCTCCCGGGCCTCACCAAACCAGACATGCGTCTGAGCGACACACTCCTCAAAATCATCCTCCGCCCTATCCACCGCCGCCATCCTGGCTTTCACTTTGTCTTGGCGGGCACGGTGGAGCGCCTGGAGCTTTTGGAAGTTGGCGCTCATGGCTCGGAGGAGCTACTCCTCTTCGGAACCGCCGCTGCCGGCGCTCGGTTCGTCAACAACCTGGAGCCCGGCGGTGGCGAGCGCCTCATCATCAAACACCTCCCCATCGGCTCGCGCTCTAGCGCTCGCCGTCCCTGGGAGGCGGATGAATAGGTCGTCGTCCACCTTCAAGTACTTGCCCGAGGCGGGGGCTACAGGGGAGCAAGGTTGGTCGTCGGCCATCCCCTCCCCAGCAGGCTCCTTGGCGGCCTCCTCGGCGGCACCCTTGCCGGCCTCCCCGGCAGGCCCCTTGTCGGCCTCCTTGGCAGCAGACTTGGCGGCTTCGTTAGCCACGATCTTGGCGACCTCAGCTTCGGCGTCCTTGGCGACCCCCTCGATGACGGTGTCAATGTCCTCCTAGTCCATCGAGGGAGGGTTTGAAACCTAGAAAGGAGAGTTAAACGAGGCCAAAATCAAAGTTTAGAACAAAGAAATAAGAGAGGGCATTGCATGGCAGAGATAGCAAGGAACAGGAACCAGGCCGCTTACCTATGCCGAGCTGAGCAGAAGTGGTTCCCTCCCCGCCAACATTCATTGACAGGATGGAGCCACCGGTGCCCATGCGTTCCTCCTCCTCCTCCATGCGCGACGACTCGGTGGAAGGTGCCCTAGCCGGTGACACCCCTCTGGGTGGCGTGGTTGACGGGGGCAGCGTGTCGGGGGTGGCCCTTAGTGGCTCCTCGTGTTGCCGTTCTCCTCCTACAGACCCGGCAAGGTCAGCACCAAGGATTCACGCCCCAACGCCCGTCGATGGGGAGTGAATCAGGAACTCACGCTGGGGGCTGAAGCGGGGGCTGCGTCGGGGGTTGTTGTCCGGGTTGATCACCACCAACACCAGCGTGCGCGGAGTGCTTGCCGGGGGCTTGTTGCCCGTTGAAGCCCTAGCCCTCTTCGCCACCCTCTGGGCCAGTGTCTCCGTGTCGCTGCAAAGATAAGATCAAGTCAGGGAAGATGGTATAGACTGAGGGTTAGAAATGATGAAGCGCGAGATGCTTACTCGTCCTCCTCTGCTGGCCTCCTCTTCCTCTTCGGGCTGAAGGACGCAAGGTTGAAGTTGGCCTTCGAGGCGGCATGCGCGGGTGGAGGGGGAGGCGAAGGCGTCATGCGCCGCTTGGATGAGTAAGAAACGGTGGCCACGACCTTCTTCACCGCCACAACCCTCATCTCGCGCGTGGGCTGCGCCTGGGCCTGTTGCCGCTGCGTGGTCCTGCCGGGCCGGACCAGCTCGCCAGAGCTAGCCCGCCACAGGACACGTTTTCTCTCCGGGTCCGGGGGTTCGTCCGCCTCGGTCTCCTCTTCGGCCGACTCCTCGACCACGTCTTCAACGAGGGAGACCCAGCGCCAGCGCCGCTGGACCCCCCGATAGCTCCCGTCCACTCGGCGAACTTTTTCTCCTCTACGGCTACATCGGCCTTGTCCTCCATGGTGCCGAGGCTGCCGGCCTCCTCGGCAAGCGCTGCCTCCTCTACCCAGGCGGCGATGTACGCTAGCTCCTCCAAGATGGTGTCGCGAATGAGCTACGGCTCATCGCGAACGTACCTCTCCGACAAGTTGTTGAAGAATTCTTGCACCAGCTCTACTTCTGGCTCGGCCCAAATTGGGTCGAGGCCATGCACGTTGAAGACCGGCATCATGGCGATGATGGTGGTCTGGCAAGAGTTGTTGCTCAGTGGGACCACCTCCGCCGACAAGCCGAACAGAGACCAACCGGCTTTGCCAGCCTTGCCGGTCTTCTCGGCCTTGCCGGTCCTCTCGGACTTGCCGCCCTTGTCGACCTTGAGATGAAAAAGCCTCTGGCAGAGGTGGGCGTGCTGCAGCACCGTGAAGTTGTGATTCAGACCGGGGAGGAGCCTCATGATGTCGGTCGCGTTCTTGAAGTCCCAGGCCGGCCTCCCCTTATTATGCAGCGAGGCAATCCCGCGACGGATGAAATCGGCCCCGATCATCTAGAGAGTGAGTCCGTCCGAGGTGAGGTGATGGATCCTGGTGGTGGCGACCGTGAGCTTCTTGTCGTCGGCATCGACATCTCTTCAATCCTTCCTGCAGACCGGTGGCTTTCGGCGGACCCGGCAAAACTCCTACAGATCCTCCTCCACAATCCAGCACCACTGGCCCCGCCACTCTTCCCACCTCTCCTTCTGGGCACCCTCTGGGTACGTGCCCCTGCTCTGGGTCCTCGGGATCCAGGTGATGCAGCTAGAGTTGGCGCCCCCTGGATGGATGCGAGGGGTGAAGTAGTGGCGAAAGAGCGCCATGCTGGGGTGCACTCCGGCGAAGCCCTCACAAAGGTGGGAAAACAAGGCCATGCACACCACGGCATTCGGCGTAAAATCCAGAAGATGGAAGCCGAAGGTGTGCATGATGTCGTTGAAGAAATCGGAGAAAGGAGGGCAGACCCCGCAGGAGAAGTAATCGACAAAGAAGGGGTACCGATTTGGGCTGGCCTTGGCAAAGGAGGCGGGGATGATACGCGTGGCGGGGTGCCCCGACGTCTCCGTCCCCCAGAGGGGCCTGAACTTCTCCTTGAGGGTGAGCGTATCGACCGTCAAGGTGAAGAGGGTGCATTCCGTCCGCATCTCCACCAACTCGCTCTCTGGCGCCTCTTTCTCCCCGGCGTCCTTGGCCACTCCCTTGCCCTTGCCTGTCTTAGGCGCCATGGCGGCTGAGAAGAGGTGAGGGATCGAGAGCAATGGGGCGTAGCGGCGGCGGTGGCGAGCAGAGGCGAAAGCTTCGGTTCACGCTTGGAGAAGAAGAGGGGAATGGCGGTTCCAAGATTGGAACAGGCGCAGAAGGTAAATGAGGAGCGCCCTTGTGGTTTCCTCTTTTTTATGGGGAAGACGCGGGCCGCCTCTTTACTATTCACTGCGAGGTGATGCAAGCGTGCTATGCCGTTCCACGCATGACCCCCATGTCACACACTTAATGCGGGTCTTGGGGAAGCGCAACTGGCGAAGGTGTTATCGTAGTTAAAACTCTTCCATGCATGTCCACGCACCATTCTAGGCTTGGCCCAACAACACCTGGCGCTTATGTGTGGCCAAGGCCCGAGGGCTCCTGTTGGTGTACAAAAGTAGGGGCCTTTCTGTAGCCCTTTACTTGTGCACACGCAGTCGTAGCCGCACCTGTGGCCACGCTTGACAAAGCAGGTGGAAGCAAAGATACAAGACTGCCAAGGTAGCACCCAAGCCAGAAGCATGAAGAGCGAAGGGACAAGATGGGCTTCCCCCGGCAAGAGCCTTCCCGGGGCGGCCTACGTAGCCCTAGCAAGAGCCATGCCGGGGCAACTTGCCCAACACTAGCAAGACCGCCACCCTTGAGCCTGAGAGTTATGACGCCATCGACCACGCCAAGACCAAGGCTCGGTAGCGCCTGCATGGTGGCATGCAGATCTTGGTAAAGCCCAAAGTCCTGCAAGCCTAGATGAGCACCATAAGGCGAAGACCCCCGGCAAGATCTTGCCGGGGACGACCGAAGACCCACGGCAAGACCCTTGCTGGGGACGCTCGCAAGCCCCCGGCAAGACCCTTGTCGGGGACGCCCACGAGACCCCGGCAAGGCCCTTGCTGGGGGCATCTACGGAGCCGAGACTAGGCCCTCACTTGCCAGAGTTTCGCTGCCCCGTGCCCATTCCGACATGGCAGCCAGCCTAATAACTAGGCACACACTTGCATGGCCGCATGCAGCTTCTAGGACA
Source organism: Triticum urartu (assembly GCF_003073215.2). Classification (NCBI taxonomy): domain Eukaryota; kingdom Viridiplantae; phylum Streptophyta; class Magnoliopsida; order Poales; family Poaceae; genus Triticum; species Triticum urartu. Next base: position 385,229,939 of record NC_053025.1, on the reverse strand, counting down.
ACCAGCCAAGCACCTGTGTGGTGGCATGCAAATCTTCATGAAGACCCTGCCACTGCCCTAGCTCAGCAGCCAGCCAGCCAGCGTGGCGCTGCATGCCTCATCAGCTTGGACGCGCATTAGGGCGAGGCGAGGCGGCGACGGATGGGACGAGCTTCTCTGTCGTCCCCAATAAAGCAAGAGGGCACGTCGGAAGCGCATTAAATGTGTTTGTCCTACGATGCCAGGCGATAGACTTGTACACTGTACATACTTTCCACCTTCTGTGTGCCACTATGGCAACCCCTTTAACATATGAAAGGAGGCCCAAGGCGTACTGAGGAAGGATTCGGATATTTTGGACTAGGCATGCACCGCAGCGAGTTCAAGAGCTCAGGAACACTAAATACACACAAAGCAGGACTAGGGTTTTATGCATCGTTTGCGTCCTGAACCTGGGTAAAAAATCCCACCGCGTTGATCTTCTAGACCCGCTCTTTGTGCAGCCCCACGCTCCGCAACCGTAGAAGGGACTCCCCAAGAGACCCCATAGGTGTCGTTCTAGAGCCCCGACGGCTAGTTTCTTCATCCTAAAAATCTTTCTGAGTTTCTTGACTTGACTGATATTCATGGACATCTCATTTCCCCATATGCAAAATGGGTCGAAGAGTGAGTCTAAGCCTCTGACAGCAGGACCTACATGTGCGTGACCAAATTGTAAGAAACCTAAATATTAGAATGATTCCTGCAACTGCACAATAATGTGCTATTAGCCAAAGGACCCTGCTTGAACAAACCTCGATGGTAAACCACAGTGTCTCCCATTGTTTCCCTGCAACACACATAAGGAAGATCTTGATCAGGTTAACTGAGATTTGCCATACTATTAGTAGAATATGTATTTAGTACAGCCAAATTCGATTGGTGTCACATGCATAACAATACAAAATTGTACCCACAGCAAATGGAAATCAAATTGCAGTACTGAACCAAATAGTTAAATGGACAACAGACCAAATGAACCAAAATAGTTAACTGAGCACGACATTGCAGAATAGAAACATGTACTAGAAGATAAGACAGTTAACAAAACAAAGACTGCTTGAGAAAAGTACTAGGAAATGTAGCAATTGTTGGACCAAAGTGTTAACTGAACATTACATTTCAGAGGACCAAATTGTTAACTGAACATCAAATTTCATATTAACATTATAGAGGACAAGTCACTAGAAGGCACTAGCGGTGGCCTGGAGAAAACATCACGAACTGTATTTTAAAGTAGATAACCGCATGGCGGTGTCGACGGTGGCCTCGAAGACTAGGTGCTCCTCCAAGATCTGGTTGTCGACACGCATGGCAGCCATAGGGACCTCGTTCGCGCGTGCGGCTGCTACTGAGCTCCATGTTATACTGCGTGTAAAATGGCTGTGGGTGGCGCTTAACTGGAGGAGGGGTGGTGATTTATGTGGAAGATGTCGCTCCACCGGTTGGGACATGTGGGATGGGAAAGGAGGAGGATGGTGTGGGTGGGGTGTGGATTACCTGACCATATTGACGAGGCTACGCAGCAAGAAGAAGGGTTGGCGGTGAGGAGGCCACGCAGCAAGAAGAAGGGTCACCGGCGAGGAGGCAGCGCTGCAAGAAGAAGGGTCGTCGGTGAGGAGGCGGCGCTGCAAGAAGATGGGTAGCCGGCGAGGAGGCTGCGCTGCAAGAAGAAGGGTCGCCGGCGAGGAGGCTGAGCTGCCAATAAGCAGCAGTGAAGGTTTGAACTTGGAAAAGCAAGTAGGAACTGTGGAAATGTGGCTTTTGGTAGGAGGGAGGGGGCGGGGAGATAGATATTTCCGCGGTGGCAAAAAAAATTCGCTCGATGCCGCGAGAAACTGGTGCGCAAGTGTGGTTCAAGCGGGGCGGTGGACTGTAGATGTCGAAGCTTCCTGCGTAAGCCAGACAAGACGGTGCGCCAAGATATTTTATATCTCATCCCAGATGATTCTTTCTAGTAAACTGTTTGTGGTATACCTGATTTTTTCATTATGTTTTGAAAGACAAAACTGTAATACAGAGGAAAAGGATGGTGTTTTAATTGCTAGAACATTTACGTACAGTGAACATGCAACTAGTACATGAGTGTTGTGTTTAAATTTGGAATTATTTTGGGTTTGTTTGGCATTTTTATGCATTAATTGAGTTTTTGGGCATTTAATGTGCATAGTTCAAATTTGAACTACAAGCACATGTTCCAATGCACCAAAGATTGTTGGAAAATCACATGTGTGTCTTGGGGTGAATTTATAGGTCCCATGCATGAATTGGGAATAAAATTCAAACATCTGGGTGTCGTGGCTCGGTCGGAGTGATTGAGAAAATTAGTTTTTTAATTCCTGTAAATCAAAAACACGGCTGAAAATCATGAAACTTGGCATGGTGTCATGACATGGCACCAACATGCTGCGGTAATTTTTTTGGCCGAATTGGGACAAGCTTCGGTGTAAGCTTTTTGCACACCGGAGCTTCCCTCAAGAAGGCTCGTGGTTTCGAGACGGAACGTGTCACCTCCATGTGTGAAACAACATACGTACACTGCCTTCTCCCGCCTTAATTTTTTTATGCAGGCATAATAGACCAAATAGAAGTATCATGCTAAATTTTGGAATTATTCCGGGTTCTTTGGCCTTTTTATACATTAGTTGAGTTTCTACGCATTTAATGTGCATAATTCAAATTTGAACTACAAGCAAAGGCTCCAGTGCACCAAAATTGTTTGAAAAATCATATGTGTGTTCTTGGGTGAATTTCTAGATCCCATGCAAGAGATGGGAGTGAAATTCAAACATCTGGGTGTCATGGCTCGGCCGAAAAGATTGAGAAACTTGGTTTTTTAATTCCTATCAATCCAAAACATGCCTGAAAATCATGAAACTTGGAATGGTGTCATGACATGGCATGAACATGCGGCAGTAATTTTTTTGGCTGAATTGGGACAAGCTTTGGTGTAAGCTTCTTGCAAACTGGAGCTTCCCTCAAGAAGGCTCGTGGTTCTGAGTAGGAACGTGTCACCTCCGTGTGCGAAACAACATACGTACACTGCCTTCTCTCGCATTAATTTTTGTACACTTGCAGATTAGACCAAATAGAAGTATTGTGCTAAATTTTGGAATTATTCCGGGTTCATTTGGCCTTTTTATACATTAATTGAGTTTCTGGGCATTTAATGTGCATAATTCAAATTTGAACTACAAGCACATGCTCTAGTGCACCAAAGTCAGTTTAAAAATCACATGTGTGTCCTTGGGTGAATTTATAGGTTCCATGCAAGAAATGGGAATGAAATTCAAACATCTGGGTGTCGTGGCTCGGCCAGAAAGATGGAGAAACTTGGTTTTTTAACTCCTATAAATCCAAAACACGCCTGAAAATCATGAAAGTTGGCATGGTGTCATGACATGGCACCAACATGCTACGGTAATTTTTTTGGCCGAATTGGCACAAGCTTTGGTGTAAGCTTCTTGCAAATCGGAGCTTCCCCCAAGAAGGCTCATGGTTCCGAGAGGGAACGTTTCACCTCCGTGTGTGAAATGACATACGTACACTACCTTCTCCCGCCTTAATTTTTTTTACACAGGCAGATTAGACCAAATAGAAGTATCGTGCTAAAATTTGGAATTTTTCTGGGTTTGTTTGACCCTTTTTATACATTAATTGAGTTTCTGCGCATTTAATGTGCATAATTTAAATTTGAACTACAAGCACATGCTCCAGTGCACCAAAGTTGTTTGAAAAATCACATGTGTATCCTTGTGCGAATTTCTAGGTCCCATGCAAGAGATGGGAGTGAAATTCAAACATCTGGGCATCGTGGCTCGGCCAGAAAGATTGAGAATTTTGGTTTTTTAATTCCTGTAAATCCAAAACACACCTGAAAATCATGAAACTTGGCATGGTGTCATGACATGGCACCAACATGCTGCGGTAATTTTTTTGGACGAATTGGGACAAGCTTTGGTGTAAGCTTCTTGCAAACCGGAGCTTCCCTCAAGAAGGCTCGTGGTTCCGAGAGGGAACGTGTCACCTCCGTGTGCAAAACGACATACATACACTGCCTTCTCCCACCTTAATTTTTTTACACAGGCAGATTAGACCAGATAGAAGTATCATGCTAAATTTTGGAATTATTTCGGGTTCGTTTGGCATTTTTATACATTAATTAGGTTTCTGCGCATTTAGTGCATAATTTAAATTTGAACTATAAACACAGGCTCCACTGCACCAAAGTTGTTTGAAAAATCACATATGTGTCCTTGGGTGAATTTCTAGGTCTCGTGCAAGAGATGGGAGTGAAATTCAAACATCTAGGCACGGTGGCTCGGCTAGAAAGATTGAGAATTTTGGTTTTTTAGTTCCTATAAATCCAAAACATGCCTGAAAATCATGAAACTTGGCATGCTGTCATGACATGGCACCAACATGCTGCGGTAATTTTTTTGGCCGAATTGGGACAAGCTTTTGTGTAAGCTTCTTGCAAACCGGAGCTTCCCTCAAGAAGGCTCGTGGTTCCGAGAGGGAACGTGTCACCTCCGTGTGGGAAACAACATACGTACACTACCTTCTCCTGCCTTAATTTTTTTACACAGGCATATTAGACCAAATAGAAGTATCATGCTAAAATTTGGAATTATTCCGGGTTCGTTTGGCCTTTTTATACATTAATTGAGTTTCTTCGCATTTATGCATAATTGAAATTTGAACTACAAGCACACGCTCCAGTGCACCAAAGTTGTTTGAAAAATCACATGTGTGTCCTTGGGTGAATTTCTAGGTCCTGTGGAAGAGATGGGAATGAAATTCAAACATTTGGGCATCGTGGCTCGGCTTGAAATATTGAGAAACTTGGTTTCTTAATTCATGTAAATCCAAAACACGCCTGAAAATCATGAATCTTCACATGGTTCCATGACATGGCACCAACATGTTGTGGTAATTTTTCTGTCCAATTTGTGAAGGCGCACACATTAACAATCAACAAAGTCATTTTGGAAGTTTGAGTAGAATATACTTGTATTCAGACTGGATGTCCGCAACAGAATAATGTCAGCTGAAAACCTCGTTGCTTTTAAGTGAATTCCTTGGTGTATATCTGTACTGCTTACGACTTCTTCTGATCTAGTGTCGGTCGAGGAGTAATTTCCATAAGGGGGTAACACCGAGGATTCAAAACAAAGAAGCACGAGAAAACGATTTATTGCAACAAAGCATACAACAAACAAGCTACAAAGATGGTCCACACAAACACACACAAGCATGATACTACAGCAGATGCACATGCACTACACAAAGGACTACACCCTACGCTTGAGCCAACGCTCGCGCACTAACGAGGAAGCTAAGGGAGTAGCGAGTGGAACTGCTCACTCCGAAGCTCCGGATGGACAAGGCGGAGGGGTTGGAGAAGCTGGCGGAGACTGAGGTAAAGCGACACCAAGAAATCTCCTGGCTCGAATGGCGTCTCGGACTAACTCAGAAATAAGTAGACACTTGGCTGTCATGTAACGAGACATGGCGAGGATAGCCAGGTCATCTTGAGGGTTGACGGAGGGAAATTGGATCCGCCTAGGATTCTCGACGATGGTGGGATAATATTGATAAGCACGGTTATCTTGCACCATGCTCTCTTGATGATGAAGACCAATGACTCCAGCCATTGCGGCAAGCTGAACGGCACGCTCGGGGGTAGCACCGTAATCACCATGGAAACTGTAGGTGCGCTTACCAACAGGAATCGGGGCTGATAGATGAACATGAGCAACATATTCCTGAATTCTTCCTCCAGCGGAAGACTGGAATACTTGATAATGAGTTTGATCTCCGAGGGGATAAATACTGCGCCACATGTCGCCAAGGAGGGCGGCAAAGCTGAGAAGTGCAGGCGTGGGGCTGAACTCAATAGGAACAGCACCAGGAGTTATGGGAGGGCACTGAACTCATGGAAGTTGACCTCCATCTACGCATGAAACAGGGGTTAACGGTAACCGAAATAAGACTATATGCAGCAAACATATGCAACAACCAAATGCAGCAAGCAAGGGCAATAACCAGACCCTATACTACCATTTTCTAACGTTCCAGCGGACTAGGACGCTCTACAGCCAGACCTGCTCTAATACCAAGCCTGTGGCACCCCCGCTCAGGGAAAACCGGAACGCCCCGTATTCCAGCCCAGAGATCGAGGTGAAGTCTTCTGGAATACGGCACTGCTTAGCATAGAACAAACAAGCTCTCTATTACAACACAAATATGAATACAACGGTTCTGATATTACACTGAATAACGTCGACACGGCGACACTACGCCATCCTTAGTTGCTCTATGCAAGCAGCATAACGATATGGGGCAGTGGAACAACTACTAGCAGCGGAACAACGAATGGTGATGATGGACTCCAATCCGTAGGGACTCTGCCTAGAACGTTTATCCTAGCTCGCGAACACAGGAACAACACCAAACAAGCAAGCAATCCCGGCACAACCTACAAACCAGCATGACACGCCAGGTCAGTACATTGAATGTACTTGCAAGCTCACAATAACCAGAAGCATTCAAGACAAACAACAACATGGCAATTACAGGTTAAGCAGGAATTATCATGAGATCATTAGGATAACATGGCATGAACAATATGACTTGGGTTATCATATGCATCACTTACCAACCTCGGACATTACATGATCATCTCAGGATCAACTCAAGCTTGGTATAAACACTACTGTAGTAATCATTAAATGACCACAAGGAGCTTAATCTTTACCCACGATTCTCGCACAACATCACAAATACTTATCAACTTGGTATCCTCGATACCACGATGATCATCTCACGATCACAAGTGGAACCGTTCTTGGCTCAACGGGTTACCTCGTAACCACACGGTGATCATTCATGGATCACAGCACCAACTTATCTCAGCATCGAACCGGGGTTGTTATTAAGCACATCATTATTATTATTACTGATGACCCATAGTGTGACCGACACGAACTGGGCCCTTATCCACGGGCACGGCTATCGATAGATTTAATACACACTCTGTAGAGGTTAGCACACTGTACCCACACCATGGAACCCATGGCCTCGCACTCCCATTCGGGCAGACCAACGTTGTTTCGACAAAACCGTCATACTGCCATGACACTCTCCCAGCCACTCCGACCAACTCCCCTTTGGGCTAAGTCATGGGTGGCCCCGTGCCTACCAAAGACACCAACGGCCGCCGTCGTGGCAAAACATAAACGGTCCCAAACGGGGACAAGCGTGCAAAACAACTCGGGCACACAAGGCTTATGCCGTCCTACCTGATCAGGGTAGCGCCCGCGCATAACCTTCCCTCGTTGGAGGCACCGGCGAGAGGTATGACAATAGACCCAGTTAGGACCTTCCCAATAGGTAAGCTTGGTTGCTGAGGGAGTCCTGGATTAGGGGGTCTCCAGACAGCCGGACTATATCCTTTGGCCGGACTGTTGGACTATGAAGATACAAGTTTGAAGACTTCGTCCCGTGTCCGGATGGGACTCTACTTGGCGTGGAAGGCAAGCTAGGCAATACTGATATGTACTCCTCCTTTGTAACCGACCTTGTGTAACCCTAGCCTCCTCCGGTGTCTATATAAACTGGAGGTTTTAGTCCGTAGGACAACATAAAATCATACCATAGGCTAGCTTCTAGGGTTTAGCCTCTTTGATCTCGTGGTAGATCAACTCTTGTAATACTCATATCATCAAGAACAATCAAGCAGGACGTAGGGTATTACCTCCATCAAGAGGGCCAGAAACTGGGTAAACATCGTGTCCTCTGCCTCCTGTTACCATCCGCCATAGACGCATAGTTCGGGACCCCCTACCCGAGATCCACCGGTTTTGACACCGACATTGGTGCTTTCATTGAGAGTTCCACTGTTTCGTCACCGTAAGGCTTGATGGCTCCTTCGATCATCGCTAGCGATGCGGCCCAGGGTGAGGCTTTCCTCCCTGGACAGATCTTTGTATTCAGCGGCTTCGCACTGCAGGCCAATTCGTTTGGCCATCTGGAGCAGATCGAAAGCTACGCCCCTAGCCATCAGGTTAGATTTGGAAACTTGAACTACATGGCCGACATCCACGGAGACTTGATCTTCGACGGATTCGAGCCCATGACGGCCGTGCCGCACAGCCGCAACGAGCATGACATAACTCTGTCGTCGGACAGTGTTCGGGAGATTGCATCCGCAACTACTCTGGCTGTTAGCCCGGAGCAAATCGCGCCATCCGAGAGCAGAGGGATAGACCCCTCCATGGAGGCCGCACTCACAGTGGCGATAGAACCAAATACTGACTTCACCCCTTACGAGAACCATGTCGCCGAACCACTGGATTCATCTCCGACCACGGACTCTGAGCCGCTCACATCCGTGCCCGTCGAATCCGACTGGGCACCGATTATGGAGTTCACCTCCGCGGATATCTTTCAGCACTCACCTTTCGGAGATGTGGTAAATTCATTAAGGTTTCTCTCCCTGTTAGGAGAACCTTGGCCGAACTATGTCCGGCTAGAATGGGATGCGCACGATGAAGAAATTCGTTGCCCACCCACCACCCACTTAGTAGCCACTGTCGACGACTTAACCGACATGCTCGACTTCGACTCCGAAGACTTCGACAGTATGGACGACGAAGCCGGAGACGAATAGGAACCACCGCCCTCAGGCCGCTGGACCACCACCTCATCATATGATATATACATGGTGGACACCCCCAAACAAGGCAATGGCGACGAGACAGCAGAGGATGACCCCTCCAAGAAGCAACCCAAGCGCCGACGTCAGCGGTGCCGCTCTAAGTCCCGCCACAGCAAGAGCAGTGATACCGGCACGGGAGATAATAACACTCCGAATAGCGCCGATAACAACAACAATCCCCTCCAGCACGATGTAGAGCTAGAGGACGAACAAGCTAGCCCTCCAGAGCAGACAGCAGATGGAGAACCAGAGGAGGACAATTACATGCCTCCCTACGAAGACGAGGCGAACCTCGGCTACGACGAGTTTATCGTGCCTGAGGACCCCGTCGAGCAAGAGCGCTTCAAGCGCCGGCTTATGGCCACAGCAAGTAGCCTTAAGAAAAAACAGCAACAGCTTCAAGCTAATCAAGACCTGCTAGCAGACAGGTGGACCGAAGTCCTTGCGGCCGAGGAGCATGAACTCGAGCGCCCGTCCAAGAGTTACCCAAAACGCAGGTTGCTACCTCACCTCGAGGAGGAAGCATTGAAACCTCATTCACCAGCGTACGATGCGGCTGACCGGCCACTACGCGGCAGAACCAGAGAGGCGTTTCAGCCTAAAGTTCAGACCGCACCCCGCCGCCACTCAATCAAAAATATTTAGGCCCGGGGCAACACAGAGGACTTGTGCGACATCTTGGACAATATGGCAAAAATCGCAAGGTCAATATACGGGACACGGGCACATGCGCCCACACGAGACGACGATCGTCGCGTCGGATACACAAAGAGTAAATCCGGTTGGGCTGAATACAGCAAACAAGACTCCTACGAACTACGTCGGGATATAGCCCGGCACAGGGGTGTCGCACACCCCTTATGCTTCACTGATGAAGTTATGAATCATGAATTCCTGGAGAGTTTCAAACCCGTAAATATCGAATCATACGATGGCACAACAGATCCCGCTGTATGGATTGAGGATTTCCTCCTTCATATCCACATGGCTCACGGTGATGATCTACATGCTATCAAGTACCTCCCACTAAAACTCAAAGGACCAGCTCGGCATTGGCTGAATAGCTTGCCAGCAGATTTCGTCGGCAGTTGGGAGGATCTGGAAGACGCATTTCTTGACAACTTCCAGGGGACTTATGTGCGGCCACCGGATGCTGATGACTTGAGCCACATAACCCAGCAGCCAGGGGAGTCGGCCAGACAATTCTGGACACGGTTCCTGACTAAGAAAAATCAAATTGTAGACTGTCCGGATGCAGAGGCCCTAGCGGCATTCAAGCATAACATCCGAGACGAATGCCTCGCCCGCCACCTAGGCAAGGAGAAGCCGAAATCTGTGGCAGCCCTCACAACACTCATGACCCGCTTTTGTGCGGGCGAGGATAGCTGGCTGGCTCGCGGCAACAACACATCCAAGAATCCGGATACCTCGGATACCAAAATGTTAACGGTAGGCAGCGTCGTAATAGATCAAAGCGCCGCAATAACGGCGATAACACCGAAGATACGGCAGTCAATGCCGGATTCAGAGGCTCTAGATCCGGTCAGTGGAAAAAGGCATTCAAAAGAAGTACTCCGGCTCCGTCTAGTCTGGATCGCATACTGGATCGCTCGCGTCAAATCCACGGCACCCCCGACAAGCCAGCCAATCACACCAATAGAGAATGCTGGGTGTTCAAGTAGGCCGGCAAGTTAAATGCCGAAAACAAGGACAAGGGGCTGCATAGCGATGACGAGGAGGAGCCCCGGCCACTAAACACAGGAGGACAGAAGGGGTTTCCCCCACAAGTGAAGATGGTGAACATGATATACGCAACCCACATTCCCAAGAGGGAGCGGAAGCGTGCACTAAGGGACGTCTACGCGATGGAGCCCGTCGCCCCAAAGTTCAACCCATGGTCTGCTTGCCCGATCACCTTCGGTCGCAGGGATCACCCCACTAGCATCCGTCATGGCGAATCCGCCGCACTGGTCCTAGACCCCATCATTGACGGATTTCACCTCACTCGAGTCCTTATGGACGGCGGCAGCAGCCTGAACCTGCTTTATTAGGATACAGTGCGAAAATTGGGTATCGATCCCTCGAGGATCAAACCCAGCAAAACCACCTTTAAAGGCGTCATCCCATGTGTAGGGGCCCATTGCACAGGCTCAATCACACTGGAAGTGGTCTTCGGATCACCGGATAACTTCCGAAGCGAAGAGTTAATCTTCGACATCGTCCCTTTTCACAGTGGCTATCATGCACTGCTCGGACAGACAACATTTGCAAAATTCAATGCAGTGCCGCATTATGCATACCTCAAGCTCAAGATGCCAGGACCTCGCGGGGTCATAACAGTAAATGGAAACATAGAATGCTCGCTCCGTACGGAAGAGCACACTGCATCCCTTGCACCAGAGGCACAAAGCAGCCTGTTCAGGCAGACCACTCATTCGGCGTCACGGCCCCCGGACACCTTCAAGCGAGTCCGAAACAAGCTGCAACAGGATCGCCTGGCACGATCAGAGCTCACCTAGCAATTTGGCCCCCGTCCCAATCCCAGTGACATAATCCGTGCCGCGCATACATAACTACGCATTAAAAATACCATGGACATAGGCGGGGGCACGATCAGGACACGCCCCGCATTGTGGCTTAACCACACTAGGGGTTGTATATCTTCGACATTCCTTTTCTATTTTAGGGCCTAACTCTCTGGAAGCCCTTTCCGGCAGTACGATTGCCGGACACATTCCGGAAGAAACAACCAAGGCGGCAAGAAGCTAAGATGAACACGGGAACGGCCAGGTGGTCTCTAGTAATAATTGATATACCCGCTTTTCACTATTTTATGCGCAGCTTGCCCTGGGGTAGGACATTTCGAATTGTCCTACTTTATGCTTATTGCACTACTTGTACCAAGTACGCTTCGACGTATCATTTAAATAACAATGCATATCATTAATCTATCATTGCATTATTTAAGTTTTTGTCTTTCTCTTATATGTCCATTTACGACAATCCGCACCCGCACGTGCGGGTACAGTTAGTTCGCCAGGGGTCCTCGTTTACCCCATAACACGGCACCCGAAACTTATAGCATTATATCCATCAGCTCTGAATCATGTCTTTGGTCAAATGTTGGGTTGCCCTGCTCCCACGCTTTGGTACCTTACGTTCTGCTATATCGGCTAAGGTAGCGGTGGGAGAACTACTGCGATTGTGTCCCGGTTCTTCCAGACGAGCACCTCAGTAGAGAAAGCCAAAAACTGACTGTCATGATAAGATGAGAGACTGGTCGCTGTTCGAGAGGTCTCAAGTCCTTAAAGACTTTTTTTGCTTCGCGCGAGGAGTCGGCCTTGTCCGGCTTGGGCGTGTATAGCGCCCCAAATTTGGCGCTCCAAATACCAGGGGCTTCGCCAAAAATTTAAAATCATAGACTTCTATGTCTAAGTGAGAGTGATAAAGCATTATAGTCCGATTGCCTGGTTCGTTGCGCTGAACACCTCCCTCGAAGGACCCAAAATTGGGGTAAAGAGTGTTCATATTTATCCCGAACACCCCAGTACTAGTTACATGGGGGTAGAAGCCGACGACTGGCCAACTCTCAGATTTCATAAACGGCCGCACAGAAGGTAATATTTTAAATTAAGAAAGCGTTGCATGGCGCAAACGAACTCGTTTAATATTATAGGATCACATGGGCATGTTCATTCAAAAATTACATCCTTGGCACACTCATCTGCCACTAAGAGGGAACCCTTCAGGACACTCTCATAATAATTCTCAGGGCAGCGATGCTCCTTGCCCTTCGGCGGCCCGTCCTTCACCAGCTTCACGGCGTCCAGCTTCGCCCAGTGCACCTTCGCCCGGGCAAAAGCCCTGCGTGCACCCTCGATGCAGACAGACCGCTTGATGACTTCAAGCTGTGTGCAGGCTTCCACTAGCCGCCTCACCAGGCCGAAGTAGCTGCCGGACAGGGGCTCACCAGGCCACATCTGGACTATAAGGCCCCTCATGGCCTATTCGGCCGCCTTGTGAAGCTCGACCAACTGCTTCAGCTGGTCGCTCAAGGGCACGGGGTGTTCGGTCCTAGTATACTGAGACCAGAACAACTTCTCCGTTGAGCTCCCCTTCTCAGCCCGGTAAAACTCCACGGCATCTAGTACACTGCGGGGAAGATCTGCAAACGCTCCTGGAGAGCTCCGAACTCGGGTAAGAAAAAGGAAAGTCTCCTTCACATGCTTGCTTTGCATATTGAATGCCTTACCCGCCGCTATCTTCTTCACCACGTCAATATCCTAAAGGGCCTTGTGGGCTTCGGCCTTGGTGCTCCGGACGCTTTCAAGCGCTTGCGCGAGCTCGGACTCTCGCATCTTGGAGACAAGCTCCAAGGACTCGTGCTTTTTGGAAAAAGCCTCGAGCTCTTGCTGCACCTCGCCTACTCGGGCTTCTTGTTTCTCCCGTTCAATGCGTTCTTTGTCCGCTTTGTCTTCGGCCTCGGACAACGCCTTCCTCAGGGTCTCCACCTCGGTCGTGGCCCTCGACAAATTCATGACGATCCTATTACTTCACACCTGAACTTCTTTTTAACTATATAGACAGGGGTATATCTTACCTTTGCTCTCTTCGAGCTGCCTCTTGGTAAGGTCGAGCTCGTCCTCGGACCGCTTCAGGGCCTGCTTCAGCGCAGAGACCTCCGCAGTACGTGCAGCAGTGGCCAGCAGTGAAGCCTGCACATACACATAGACATACTCTAATTAGACTCCTGAGTTATCATTTGATCCTCTATTCGACTTTTCTTCATGAACGCCGAACAGAGCATCAGGGGCTACTATCTATGCAGTAATATTTTCTTATATTTTGACTTCTTACCTTAAAGCCTATTAGGAGGCTGGCGCAAGCTTCGGTCAGTCTGTTTTTGGCGGACCGAACCTTCTCGACCACCGCACTCATAATAGTGCGGTGCTCTTCATCGATGGAAGCGTTGTGAAGCGCTTCCAGCAAGTTGTCCGGTGCCTCTGGTTGGACAGAGGACACCGGCACGGATGGTTGGCCCCCCTTAATGGGGGACCACCTGCCGGAGTCTGGAACCATCGAAGGTTCCAGCACAGTATCCGGCTGGGGCCCGAACTCGAAGCCCGTAGCAGCCTTGCTCCCTTGGTACCCAGGGTCCGGGAGGTCGTCGTGAGGCGCCCCTAGGATCACCTCCCCTTGGCTCGGTGCCTTTTGAGACAGCACCTCGGCGTTGTCCGTAGGGCGAGGGGTGGAAGCGGTCGGAGGAGAACCATTGTTCATATCCGATGAGTCCAAAGAGCCGCTCGACGAGGGTACGTCGAGATGAGCTCGGGACGGACTGCATAATCATGTTCGGCATGAGGAAAGGCAGTACAATAAAACATACCATGAAGCACTATGGTGTCCGGACACTTACGACTTCGCCAGGGGCTTGTCCCTGGGTAGCCACTCATCGCCGCTGTCGGTGGCTGTCGTGGCACAGTCTGGAGGAAGGGTCCTTCCCTTCTTGGACCCTTCGGCCTCCCGGGATGGGTCGGCCTTCCTTTTCTTGTCTCCCCAGGGGGGGAGAACTTTTCTCCTCCTCCTCGTTTCCGTGGGAGGAGTGCGCGTCGGAGTCATCGGACGATGAGTCCGATATAACCTTGCGCCAGAGACACTTTCGGGTCCCCGTGGCCTTCTTCGTGGCCTTATTTGCCGGCACCTCGTAAGGTGCCGGAGTCAGCATCTTCGTGAGAAGAGCATCTGCAGGATCTTTGGGCAGGGGGGCTGGGCAATCAAGCTGCTCTGCTGTCTCTATCCTGTCCTGTTAATGACACGAAAGCTTAGATCTAGCACATAACTAAACCAGGGCAAATCAATACCCTGAGAGATATAAAAGCCTACCGGATGGGCGCGGCGCTTTGCGCTGAGTCCGCGGTCCTCGGTGAGGGAAGGAGGCATCTTGGCGTTCTTGAACAGCACCCTCTAGACGTCCTCGTGCGTCGTGTTGTAGAGCTCTCGCAGCGTCTGGTGCTTGGCCAAGTCGAACTCCCACAAAACAAATGCCCGTCGTTGACACGGAAGGATCCGGCGGAAGAGCATAACCTGGACTACGTTGACGAGCTTGATTTTCTTGTTCGTCATGTTCTGGATGCAGGTCTGGAGTCCGGTCAGCTCTAGCGAAGAACCCCAGGACACACCCTTCTTTTTCAGGAGGTGAGCCGCGTGGAGATTCCGGATCGATATTTGGGGACCGCCACCCAGTTGGAGTCGCGCGGCTCGGTGATGTAGAACCACCCCGATTGCCACCCCTTTATGGTATCCACATAGGTGCCCTCGAGCCAGGTGGCATTAGGCATCTTGCCCACCATGGTGCCTCCGCACTCTGCTTGTTGGCCTCCCACCACCTTCGGTTTGACATTGAAGGTTTTTAGCCATAGGCCGAAGTGGGGCCTGATGCGGAGGAATGCCTCACACACGACGATAAACACCGAGATGTTGAGGATGAAATTGGGGCCAGATCATGAAAATCCAGTCCGTAGTAGAACATGAGCCCTTGGACAAATGGGTAGAGAGGGAATCCCTCTCCGCGGACGAAATGGGTAAGGAAAACTACCCTCTCATGGGGTTCGGGCGTTGGGACGATCTGCCCCGCTCTCGGCAGCCGGTGCGCGATATCCGCAGCCAGGTATCCGGCTTCCCGTAACTTTTTGATGTTCTCCTCCGTGAAGGAGGAGACCATCCACTTGCCTCCTGCTCCATACATTCTTGGAGTGGTTCGAGAAGAAGAACGCGAGCTTGGGCGCTAGAGCTCTAGTGTGCGGGAATGGGTAAGTGAGGAGGAAGAAGGCGTGGGTGAAAAAAGTAAATCTTTGTCCCTTTTAAAAGGGCGGAAGAGGCGATGTGCCTCCCCACTTGCCTAGCAAAACCGCTTATTCCCCAGGCGTCCCCACGTCCATATTGATGAGAATACCGTGATAAGGGGAACACGATCTCTGCTTTCACAAGATGTGTCAAGAAAACCGCCTCGCGATATGTGCGGAGCTGGTTAAGAAAAACGGTTCGAATAAAAACCGAGCCATGGCATGATGTCATGCTGTCAAAACGTGTCAACAGATTAGATTTGTGGAAATATTATTCTCTCTACGGTGGTATGTGGAAATTATTTTGCAGGGTCGGACACTATCCTTGTATTCAAAATCTTCAATGGTGTAGTCAGAGGAGGAACCCGCCTTGCAATGTCGAAGACAACACTGCGCGCCGGACTCATCGTCATTGAAGCCTGGTTCAGGGGCTACTGAGGGAGTCCTGGATTAGGGGGTCTCTAGATAGCCAGACTATATCCTTTGGCCAGACTATTTGACTATGAAGATACAATTTTGAAGACTTCGTCCCGTGTCCGGATGGGACTCTACTTGGCATGGAAAGCAAGCTAGGCAATATGGATATGTATATATCCTCCTTTGTAACCGACCTTATGTAACCCTAGCCTCCTCCGGTGTCTATATAAACCGGAGGGTTTTAGTCCGTAGGACAACATACAATCATACCATAGGCTAGCTTCTAGGGTTTAGCCTCTTTGATCTCGTGGTAGATCAACTCTTGTAATACTCATATCATCAAGAACAATCAAGCAGGACGTAGGGTATTACCTCCATCAAGAGGGCCCGAACCTGGGTAAACATCGTGTCCCCTGCCTCCTGTTACCATCCGCCTTAGTCGCACAGTTCGGGACCCCCTACCCGAGATCCGCCGGTTTTGACACGGACAGTTGCACTGGTCAGCTTGATATGGTGGCACCATGACTCAGCCAACAGTTGTTCAAGTTCAATTTAATCCGGTTAAACTTGAATGCAATATGTTGAGCCATGATAAAGTAACATGATGCAAATTACAATGCATGAACATGATATCAATATAAACATGGAGGTGCAATATAACTATTAACCATATCGACAATGAATCATATCCAACTGAGCATGGCATACTGACTAGCATGAACATCACAAGTACATACTTCTGAGAAACATAGCATGAACACTAGCATCACAACAAATATCATGTAAGCACATACCAACAATGCCATCAAGCATTTAACCAACTGGATGCAATGGTACATGCATAACAACGATACTCGAGATAGACGGCAGTCATGCACCAAAGACCATCACCAACATCAACATGTACTACTAGCAAAGATAAGCATATGAAAGGAATACTAGCAACTAGCAGGGCACAATAACCAGGTGCATATCAACATAGTAAGAAAGTAAGCACTAACCTAGAAGCATTACAGAAACAACGATAAACATATTTTAAACAAGCAAATAGTTAATAAATATTCAAGTTGAAAACCATGGCTACTGCATAACTATCATGCAAGTGGGTATTGTGGCTTGCCTGGGGTGATGTAGACTCCGGGAAGAAGTGCGGTGAAGCCACGGAACGAAACGTCGGGCGGTTCTTTCTAAGAGGGGGCTGATTAGAGGCAAGGGCATACTGGTCATTTTCACTATGAAACCACCTAGTGTAAATGTTACCAAAAGATAGAGCTCAACAAGACGAACAAGTGAGCACTGGTTTCACCTCGGTCGAAGTTACCGTTGAAAAGTTGTGAGGGGTCGAAGATCAGGGACTTTTCTGTAAAAGAATATTCATAGCCGGGTCCCTAAGTGGATAAGACAAAAACAGATTTGAGCAAATACGCTTTCTGATTTACAAAATGCACTATGGAGAAAAGAAGAAGGAAATACGCTTTCGGGCAAATGAAAGCGTACTAAAGGAAATGCGCCTTCAGAGACCTGAAAAGCGCACTCACCTGAAACTGTTTCCACTTGCCATGTGGGATGAGGCGCCTGGGCCACTGGCGCGTGGGGCCCAGGGGCAGGGGAGGGGGTCGGGCGCACGTCATCTTCCTCCCTCTGTTAGCTCACGCGAGGAATAAAGGAGGAACGAGGCCAGGCAGGGGCGCTCAGGCGAGGGGGCCGGCTAGCTCCGGCCATCTCTGGCCGAGCCGAGGCCACCAGCGGGTGCGGGAGGCCATGGCGCACATGTTCAGAGGGTAAGGCGGCGCCGGGGAGGAGTGGAGAGGAGGGAAGGTCGTGACGACAGGAGGCGCCAGGAGGTTCGGGCGGCGGCGGCTCTCGGCGATGTGGGCTCTCTGTCGACAAACGGAGGAGATGGGGAGGCTGGCGGAGGTGTGGGGAGTGCCATGGTGGAGACTGGAGAGAGGGAGAAGCTCTAGATTGTCGAGACGGGGTGGTGGCCGAGAGGTCGAGGCGGTGGCCGAACATGGAAGCCGTGGCCACGGTGCACTCCGGTGAGGGGCGAGGTGGTGGGGTGGCTCAGTGGGGCTAGGGGGACTCGGTGGACGTGGTAGGAGGAGGGGATGAGGCTTGAATTGGTCGGAACCAAGCTGACGCTGAGGCGGCTATGGTGGACGGTGACGAACTCCGACGAGATGAGGCGCCTTCGGAGGACAAATGAGGTGGGGGAGGGATGAGTGAGCTGCGGAGGGGTTCGGGGGTCCTTAAATAGGCGCGGGGAAGAGCTCTAGAGCTCACGAGCGAGCTCCTGACCAAGCTTTAATGGCGGGCAGAGGCTGGGCATGGGGTTTGCGACGCATTTAAGGCGAACCACGACGAGGCAGCAACGCAGTGAGATGCAGTCGATCACGGGGAAGCTCCAGGACTTGGTTGGTGTCAAGACGAGGAGGAAGGAGATGAGCACAGTGGCCGGACCAAGCCAGAGCTTGCACTATGTGTGACGCCAGCGTGATCACCACGGGCACTAGTGCAAACGGCGTGTTCTGGCCGGGTCGACCATGTCCAGTAGATAGACCGTCGTGTCCTCAGTCAAGATGAGGAAATAAATTGGTCCAGGGGCAAAGAAGAGATTTGCACTTAGCTCCAAAGTAAATCAACAGGAAGGTGCTTGTAACTTGCTGTGGTGACACTAGCTTTGTAACGTGGTAAATAATTTGTCTGGTGATGATCACACACTAAGGTGATTTTGGTCACGAAAAATCAGACTAAGAGGAGGAGTTTAGATGAGGGTTGCTGTAGAAAGTGCAAAACTGGCCAGATTTGAACATTAGGAAGTGGCACTGACGTACTTGATTGTCATGAGCTGAAATTTGGCATGGAGGGGTTATATGATGATATGAAGCTGCTATAAAAGTTTCATGCCATTTGTAAATACCAAAGTGACACTTCCTTCACAAAGCTTCATTCTGGACAGAAAGTTGGAAAAATTGGACAGGGCAATTGGATTAACTAATTGAGCTAAAACTTGGTGGAAGGAGTTGATATAGGTAGAAGCATGTCCTGGTAAAGTTACAGCTCAATTGAAGCAATATAAAATATAGTTGCTTCACAAATTGAAAATCTGACCAGAAACTAAGATTTGGAGCTGGGATGTCATAGGTAATTTACATGAGCTCAAATTTGGTGGAGAGTCATGATTTTATCATATTAAGGACCTTGCAAAATTTCAACTCCTTTGGATATGCCTAGCTTGTACGTCCTTCACAATCACTTCCCTCAGACAGGAACTTTGAAAATTTGCTCAGGAATATTTAATAGGTAAATTGAGTTGAATTTTTGCATGAGGCAATTATTTGTACAAGAACATATGTACAAGAAGTTTGGGTTGAATTGGGCAAAGATAAATGGCACTTGCTTCACAAACTGCCATTCAGGTCAAAACATAAAAGGAGTTAACTGAGCATGATGGGAAACATGGACAATGAAATATTTTGCCATATTTGAGGAAGATATGACCCAAACAATTTATGAGAATTATTTGGTAATTTTAGGAGTGACGGGAATATAGGTTGCTTCACAACTCAGGGTTTAAAAGGGTTATTCCTTTATGAGAAAAGGAATATTCCCAACAAGAAGAATTTTGGGTTAGGTCAAGGATGGAAATGACATGATCTTGGGATGATTATGAGGGTGACAAGCCACTATAAAACCTAGGAAGATATGATCTTCCCAAGTTTTAGAACCACATAGCCACGGAAAAGCAAATCAAATCTGGAAATCCAAGAAAATCAAAGGAAAAAAGAAAAGGGAAAAAGTCCAGGCTGTTACAAACCTTCCCCCCTTAAAGAAATCTTGCCCTCGAGATTCGGTTGCTCAGGGATAAATAATCTTTCTGACTTGAAGAAACCGTTTCCAACTCGGGTTTCTTTTATTCATTCTCATACAATATTTCCACTAAATTGGATCTGACTGTCTGTCTTGATCTGGGGTGGTTTGCTTCACCGGATCTGACATACTGACAGGACTTACCTCATATATTCTTGTTCATCCTGACTCAAAATTTTCTTTCATATCTGTTGGCTGAGCTAGGGTCCGAAAGGCCTCCTGACATACGTGTCCTTCTTGATATTTATCCTTGCTCGAAATGTTATGCTCGTACTGAGTACCGAGAATATTCCATGGAGTTGGGGAACATATCTTCCCGTGGAACAAAGAATCTCTTCTATCTAGGCATTGGGTTCCTTGAATATATGCATGCCTTCTAGGTTCAAAAACAGTGAGGTGGATCATACCTATTTTGCTAACAGATTCTGACAACTTGTAGGAGTTTCTGACTTATCTTGACTGGCTTCACAGTCTTGAGTATCCAAGTTGTACCAAGGTTTGACTGTTGCTTGCCGTGACTGATAGGAAAAATGCACCATCTCCTAATGATAACATTTGCAGACTTGACTGGCAGTGATCTTGGCAAAGAATCCCATTCACACAGGATATTATTTTAATTGCTTCCCATATGCGAGAGATAACAATCCTCAAAGTATGTGCTCTCACACTAATTCTTCATCTTTGCCGGTATCCCCATGGGAATAACAGTCCGTGCGATGTCCATCACGGGTGTTGAGGCCAATATATTGAGTTGTCCTGGGTTTGGACTTGACAGACTCGGGCATTTAACGCTGACAGTGCCAGGTTTAATAGTATCACCTTGTCGGATATGCGGGGTTGATCTTGATAATCACTGCCAAGACTATTGCCTCAACATTGTCTTTCCTTCAAGACTTGTCGATTATTGCCTCACCCACTAGTTTTTTGTCTCTTGAATAACTGGTGAGGTTGTCGGATGCATGCCGTGAATTCTTCCTTGTGCGAGGGACTTGCATGGACTTGGCAGCATACTCATTGTATGAACAAATAACTGATTCTCGAGGCATAACTTTGTTCTGACTGATTTTTGTTTTAGACCAAACTGTTGCGGACCTGCCACTTGGAACGCTGCCACATGCTGACAATTCATAATTTAATGTCTTGTATTAGTACGGTACAGAAGAAGTCTGGGCAGCTTGCGTTCGGAAACAACCGGGGTATCGCGCTGAGGAAGGTTGGATGATTTGTGCCCGAAGCCTTCGGTGGATATCCTATTGAGGAAAACGAGGTACCGTACCTCATAAGCTTCCCACCTTAAAGACTTTGCTAGGGAAGACTCGGTACCTTATGCCAAAAGCTTTTGCAGTATTTTATTAAGAAGACTGAATATCTTGCATGGGAATCCATTCATTCCCTACCGATGCAGACTGGGAACCTTGTCTTTGTACACTTCACCAATAAAATGTGGAGAAGGACGGGACTGATTTTCTTGGTGAATGGAATGACATATATATTTTCTTGTCAGTCCGGTAGCTGATTATTTGTATGGCAAGAATTGTCTGACTATCCTTGTTGAATTCATTGCGTATTTGGACTGACCTCTGGGTGTCGCAGTGTTTTAATTGTGAATTGTGGCAGATTCAGTTATTGTGCATAGCCCATACCTTTGACTTGAAATGCACTGCTGATCCAATTTTGTCCTCTTTCTGATTTAATCTTTGCTGCGATAAAGGTGTATCTCTGACAGGTACTTGTTGTTGAAAGTTTGAGTAGAATATACTTGTATTCAGACCGGATGTCTGCAACACAATGCTGTCAGCCGAAAACCTCGTTGCTTTTAACGGAATTCCTTGATGTATATCTGTACTGCTTACGGCTTCTTCTGATCCAGTGTCGGTCGAGGATTAATTTCCATAAGGGGCTAACACCGAGGATTCAAAACAAAGAAGCACGAGAAAATGATTTATTGCAACAAAGCATACGACAAACAAGCTACAAAGCTGGTCCACACAGGCACACACAAGCATGATACTACAGCAGATGCACATGCACTACACGAAGGACTACACCCTACGCTTGAGCCAACGCTCGCGCATTGACGAGGAAGCTAAGGGAGTAGTGAGTGGAACTACTAACTTCGTAGCTCCGGATGGACGAGGCGGAGGGGTTGGAGAAGCTGGCGGAGGCTGAGGTAAAGCGACACCAAGCAATCTCCTGGCTCGAATGGCGTCTCGGACTAACTCAGAAATAAGTAGACACTCGGCTATCATGTAACGAGACATGGCGAGGATAGCTGGATCGTCTTGAGGGTTGATGGAGGGAAATTGGATCCACCTAGGATTCTCGACGATGTTGGGATAATATTGATAAGCACGGTTCTCTTGCACCATGCTCTCTTGATGACGAAGACCGGTGACTCCTGCCATTGCGGCAAGCTGAACGGCACGCTCGGGGGTAGCACCGTAACCACCATGGAAACTGTAGGTGCGCTTACTGACAGGAATCAGGGCTGATAGATGAATATGAGCAACATATTCCCGGATTCTTCCTCCAGCAGAAGACTGGAATACTTGATAATGAGGTGGATCTCTGAGGGGATAAATACTGCGCCACATGTCGCCAAGGAGGGTGACTAAGCTGAGAGGTGCAGGAGTGGGACTGAACTCAATAGGAACAGCGCCGGGAGCTATGGGGAGGGCACTAAACTCATGGAAGTTGACCGCCATCTACGCATGAAACAGGGGTTAACGGTAACCGAAATAAGACTATATGCAGCAAACATATGCAACAACCATATGTAGCAAGCAAGGGCAACAACCAGACCCTATACTACCGTTTTCTAACATTCTAGCGGACTAGGACGCTCTACAGCCAGATTTGCTCTGATACCAAGCCTGTGGCACCCCGGCTCAGGGAAAACCGAAACGCCCTGTATTCCAGCCCAGAGATCGAGGTGAAGTCTTCTGGAATACGGCACTTCTTAGCATAGAACAAACCAGCTCTCTATTACAACACAAATATGAATACAAGAGGTTTCGATATTACACTGAATAACATCGGCACAGCGACACTACGCCATCCTCAGTTGCTCTATGCAAGCAGCGTAACGATCTGGGGCAGCGGAACAACTACTGGCAGCGGAACAACGAATGGCGATGATGGACTCCAATCCGCAGGGACTCTGGCTGGAACGTTTATCCTAGATCACGAACACAGGAATAACACCAAACAAGCAAGCAATCCCGGCACGACCTACAAACTAGCATGACACGCCAGGTCAGTACATTTAATGTACTTGCAAGCTCGCAATAACCAGAAGCATTCAAGACAAACAACAGCATGGCAATTACAGGTTAAGCAGGAATTATCATGAGATCATTAGGATAACATGGCATGAACAATATGAACATAATATTGCTAGAACAACATGGGCATGGCATGAACATATAATTCTGATGATACTAGCATGCAACATGATGACACTATACGCACCACTTATTCTGCTCGGGTTATCATATGCATCACTTACCAACCTCGGACATTACACGATCATCTCAAGATCAACTCAAGCTTGGTATAAACACTACCGTAGTAATCATTAAATGACCACAATGAGCTTGATCTTTACCCGTGATTCTCGCACAACATCACGAATACTTATCAACTTGGTATCCTCGATACCACGATGATCATCTCACGATCACAAGCGGAACCATTCTTGGCTCAACGGGTTACTTTGTAACCACACGGTGATCATTCACGGATCATAGCACCAACTTATCTCATCATCGAACCAGGGTTGTTGTTAAGCACATTATTATTATTATTACTGTTGAACCATAGTGTGACCGACACGAACTGGGCCCTTATCCACGGGCATGGCTATCGATAGATTTAATACACACTATGCAGAGGTTAGCACACTGTACCCACACCACGGAACCCATGGCCTCACACTCCCATTCGGGCAGACCAACAATGTTCCGAAAAAATCATCATACTGCCATGACTCTCTCCCGGCCACTCCGACCAACTCCCCTTTGGGCTAAGTCATGGCAAAACATAAACGGTCCCAAATGGGGACAAGCGTGCAAAACAACTCGGGCCCACGCATAACCTTCCCTCGTTGGAGGCACCGGCGAGAGGTATGACTATAGACCCAGTTAGGACCTTCCCAATAGGTAAGCTTGGTTGCACTGGTTAGCTCGATATGGTGGCACCATGACTCAACCAACAGTTGTTCAGGTTCAATTTAATCAGGTTAAACTTGAATGCAATATGCTGAGCCATGATAAAAAAACATGATGCAAATTACAATGCATGAACATGATATCAACATAAACATGGAGGTGCAACATAACTATTAACCATATCGACAATGAATCATATCCAACTGAGCATGACATACTGACTAGCATGAACATCACAAGTACATACTTCTAAGAAACATAGCATGAACACTAGCATCACAATAAATATCATGTAAGCACATACCAACAATGCCATCAAGCATTTAACCAACTAGATGCAATGGTACATGCATAACAACGGTACTCGAGACAGACGACAGTCATGCACCAAAGACCATCACCAACATCAACATGTACTACTAGCAAGCATAAGCATATGAAAGGAATACCAGCAACTAGCAGGGCACAATAACCAGGTGCATATCAACATAGCAAGAAAGTAAGCACTAACCCAGAAGCATTACCGAAACAACGATAACCATATTTTAAACAAGCAAACAGTTAATAAATATTCAAGTTGAAAACCATGGCTACTGCATGACTATCATGCAAGTGGGTATTGTGGCTTGCCTGGGGTGATGTAGACTCCAGGAAGAACTGTGGTGAAGCCGCGGAATGAAACGTCAGGCGGTTCTTTCTAAGAGGGGGCTGATTAGAGGCAAGGGCATACTGGTCATTTTCACTGTGAAAGCACCTTGTGTAAATGTTACCAAAAGATAGATCTCGACGAGACGAAGAAGTGAGCGCTGGTTTCACCTCGGTCGGAGTTACAGTTGAAAATTTGTGAGGGGCTGAAGATCAGGGACTTTTCTGTAAAAGAATATTCACAGCCGGGTCCCTGAGTGGATAAGATAGAAACAGATTTGAGCAAATACGCTTTCTGATTTAGAAAACGCACTTTGGAGAAAAGAAGAAGGAAATATGCTTTCGGGCAAATGAAAGCGTACTAAAGGAAATACGCCTTCAGAGAACTGAAAAGCGCACTCACCCGAAACCGTTTCCACTTGCCATGTGGGATGAGGCACCTGGGCCACTGGCGCGTGGGGCCCAGGGGCAGGGGGAGGGGGTCGGGCGCACGTCGTCTTCCTCCCTCTGTTCGCTCACGCGAGGAACGGAGGAGGAACGAGGCCAGGCAGGGGCGCTCAGGCGAGGGGGCCGGCCGGCTCAGGCCATCACCAGCCGAGTCGAGGCCACCAGCCGAGTCGAGGCCACCAGCCGAGTCGAGGCCACCAGCGGGTGCGGGAGGCCATGGCGCACCCGTTCAAAGGGTAAGGCGGTGCCGGGGAGGAGTGGAGAGGAGGGAAGATCGCGGTGATGGGAGGCGCCAGGAGCTTCGGTCGGCGGTGGCTCTCGGTGATGCGGGCTCTCCGGCGATGAACGGAGGAGATGTAGAGGCTGGCGGAGATGTGGGGAGTGCCGTGGTGGAGACGGGAGAGAGGGAGAAGCTCCGGACTGTCGAGACGGGGTGGTGGCCGAGAGGTGGAGGCGGTGGCCAAACATGGAAGCCGTGGCCACAGTGCACTCCGGTCAGGGGCGAGGTGGTGGAGCGGCTCAGTGGGACTAGGGGGACTCGGTGGACGTGGTAGGAGGAGGGGAGGAGGCTCGGGTTGGTCGGAACCAAGCCGAGGCCGAGGCGGCTATGGTGGACGGTGACGAACTCCGGCGAGATGAGGTGACTCCAAAGGACAAATGAGGCGGGGGAGGGATGAATGAGCTATGGAGGGGTTCGGGGGTCCTTAAATAGGCGCGGGGAAGAGCTCTAGAGCTCACGAGCGAGCTCCTGACCAAGCTTTAATGGCAGACAGAGGCTGAGCATGGCACGGGAATAGCGTTTGCGACGCATTTAAGGCGAACCACGACGAGGAAGCGACGCTCCAAAGTAAATCAACACGAAGGTGCTTGTAACTTGTTGTGGTGACACTAGCTTGGTAACGTGGTAAATAATTTGTCTGGTGATGATCACACACTAAGGTGATTTTGACCACCAAAAATCAGACTAAGAGGAGGAGTTTAGATGAGGGTTGCTGTAGAAAGTGCCAAACTGGCTAGATTTGAACATTAGGAAGTGGCACTCACGTACTTGATTGTCATGAGCTGAAATTTGGCATAGAGGGGCTATATGATGATATGAAGCTGCTGTAAAAGTTTCATGCCATTTGGAAATACCAAAGTGACACTTGCTTCACAAAGCTTCATTCTGGACAGAAAGTTGGAAAAATTGCACAGGGCAATTGGATTAACTAATTGAGCTAAAACTTGGTGGAAGGAGTTGATATAGGTAGAAGCATGTCCTGGTAAAGTTTCAGCTCAATTGAAGCAATATAAAATATAGTTGCTTCACAAACTGAAAATCTGACGAGAAACTAAGATTTGGAGCTGGGATCTCATAGATAATTTACATGAGCTAAACTTTGGTGGAGAGTCATGATTTTATCATATTAAGGACCGTGCAAAAATTTCAACTCCTTTGGATATGCCTAGCTTTTACTTCCTTCACAATCACTTCCCTCAAACAGGAACTTTGGAAATTTGCTCAGGAATATTTACTTGGCAAATTGAGTTGAATTTTGGCATGAGGCAATTATTTGGACAGGAAAAGATTTCCAAGAAGTTTGGGTTGAATTGAGCAAAGATAAATGGCACTTGCTTCACAAACTGCCATTCAGGTCAGAACAGAAAAGGAATTAATTGAGCATGATGGGAAACATGGCCAATGAAATATTTTGCCATATTTGTGGAAGATATGACCCAAACAATTTATGATAATTATTTGGTAATTTTAGGAGTGACAGGAATATAGGTTGCTTCACAACTCAGGGTTTAAAAGGGTTATTCCTTTATCAGAAAAGGAATATTCCCAACAAAAAGAATTTTGGGTTAGGTCAAGGATGGAAATGACATGATCTTGGGATGATGATGAGGGTGACAAGCCACTATAAAACCTAGGAAGACATGATCTTCCCAAGTTTCAGAACCACATAGCCACGGAAAAGCAAATCAAATCACGAAATCCAAGAAAATCAAAGGAAAAAAGAAAACGGCTAAAATCCAGGCTGTTACAAATAATTGTATTACATATTTAGGAACATAATTAAAAAAGCCACATGCGGCAACGCCCGAAATACAAAAGGGCAAAAGAAGAAGGAAGACAATGATCTAGCACCGCTGATCTCTACTTTCTTGATGTGTTGCTGCAGGCCGCGGGAACTAGTCTCCGCGGGGAGCGGCGACGAGCTCTTTCTTGTCCTCAAGATGCTGCCTGAGAGCATCCACGGATTCCTCCACCAGCCTTCTGCGCTCGATGCGCAGCATGGCATTCTTGTCCATAAGTTTCTCGACGATGACGCCAGTCCTCTTTGATACGTCTCCGTTGTATCTATAATTTTTTATTGTTCCATGCCAATATTCTTCAACTTTCATACACTTTTGGCAACTTTTTATACTATTTTTGGGACTAACATATTGATCCAGTGCCCAGTGCCAGTTCCTGTTGGTTGCATGTTTTTTGTTTCGTAGAAAATCCATATCAAATTGAGTCCAAACGGGATAAAAATGGACGGAGAATGTTTTTTGGAATATATGTGATTTTTGGGAAGTGAAATCAACACGAGACGATGCTCGAGGGGCCCATGAGGCAGGGGGCGCGCCCCAGGGGGGCAGGCGCGCCCCTGACCCTCGTAGCCACCCCGTAAGGCGGTTGGTTCCCTTCTTTTGCTGCAAGAGAGATAATATCCAGATAGAGATCATGTTAAAATTTCAGCCCAATCGGAGTCATGGATCTCTGGGAATATAAGAAACGGTGAAAGGGTAGAATCTAAGAACTCAGAAACAGAGAGAGACAGAGAGACAGATCCAATCTCGGAGGGGCTCTCGCCCTCCCACGCCATGGAGGCCATGGACTAGAGGGGAAACCCTTCTCCCATCGAGGGAGGAGGTCAAGGAAGAAGAAGAAGAAGGAGGTGGTCTCTCTCCCCCTCGCCTTCGGTGGCACCGAAGTGCCACCGGGGGCCATCATCATCACCGCAATCTTCACCAACAACTTCACCGGCATCATCACCAACTCTTGCCCCCTCTATGCAGCGGTGTAACCTCTCTCTTACCCGATGTAATCTCTACTTAAACATGGTGCTCAACGCTATATATTATTTCCCAATGATGTATGGCTATCCTATGATGTTTGAGCAGATCTGTTTTGTCCTATGAGCTATTTGATGATCGTGATTGGTTTGAGTTGCATGTTTTATTATTGGTGCTGTCCTATGGTGCTCTCCGTGTCGTGCAAGCGTGAGGGATCCCCGCTGTAGGGTGTTGCAATACGTTCATGATTCGCTTATAGTGGGTTGCGTGAGTGACTGAAACACAAACCCGAGTAAGGGAGTTGTTGCGTATGGGATAAAGAGGACTTGATACTTTAATGCTATGGTTGGGTTTTACCTTAATGATTTTTAGTAGTTGCGGATGCTTGCTAGAGTTCCAATCATAAGTGCATATGATCCAAGTAGAGAAAGTATATTAGCTTATGCCTCTCCCTCATATAAAATTGCAATAATGATTACCGGTCTAGTTATCGATTGCCTAGGGACAAATAAATTTCCCGCAACAAAAAGCTCTTTACTAAAACTAACTTAGTTGTGTCTTTACCTAAACAGCCCCTACTTTTTATTTACGTAATCTTTATTATCTTGCAAACCTATCCAACAACACCTACAAAGTACTTCTAGTTTCATACTTGTTCTAGGTAAAGCAAACATCAAGCATGCATAGAGTTGTATCGGTGGTCGATAGAACTTGAGGGAATATTTGTTCTGCCTTTAGCTACTCGTTGGGTTTGACACTCTTACTTATCGAAAACTGTTGCGATCCCCTATACTTGTGGGTTATCAAGACCTTTTTCTGGCGCCGTTGCCGGGGAGCAATAGCGTGGGGTGAATATTCTCGTGTGTGCTTGTTTGCTTTATCACTAAGTAATTTTTATTTGTTGTTCTTAGTTGTTTTCTATCTTTAGTTATGGGTAGGAAACGCAAAATACCAAAAAAAATAGTGGTACCTACTAAACCAATGGTTGAAGAACCACTCTAAATCTATCACACTACCGAAGCTTATTACTTGGATCATCTTCGATCCCTATGTGCTCGTGCTGAAACCCCAACTAGCTTAGTTGAGGGCAAATATTTACATGAGCATGCTTTTTATGTGCGACACCGAATATCTGAAAAAGGGAAATTTTACTGGGTCAAATTCATCGTTTGCAATGCTATGCTTGGAATTTATGTGAAATATATGATTTTACTTGTTGTTCTGAAAACCCTAAGAAACACCTTCCCTATCAATGTGAGTTTAGTGATAATGGAATCGTATCTTTGTATGCTAAGGGTGTTTATAGTTACTATGATGTTCAACAAATTGAAGAATGTGTTGCTTTTAAGGGTGCTTATGAAATTGCTTCTTTGATTGAAAAGTATGATGCTACTCTTTACAAATCTAAAAATTTTGCCATACTTAAATATTGCTATGATAATTATGCTTCTAATGCCTATGTTTAACCATATATTGAGGACCACTCCGCTATCCCAGAAGAGACTAATATTTTGCAGGAGTCTATGGAAGAAGAAATTGATGAAACCCTGAGCTCATTGGATGAAAAAGATGAGGAGGAGAGCGAAGAACAAAAGGAGGAAGAGCGGATTAGCTACCCGTGCCCACCTTCTAATGAGAGTAACTCTTCAACTCATACATTGTTTAATTTCCCTTCGTGCTTACCGAAGGATGATTGCTATGATGATTGTTATGATCTCGTTGATTCTCTTGAAATATCCCTTTTTGATGATGCTTGCTATGCTTGTGGCCAAGATGCCAATATGAATTATGCTTATGGAGATGAACTTGCTATGGTTCCTTATGTAAAACATGAAATTGTTGCTATTGCACCCATGCATGATAGTCCTATTATCTTTTTGAATTCTCCCGACTACACTATATCGAAGAAGTTTGCACTTATTAAGTATTATATTGATGGGTTGTGTCTTACTATTACACATGATGATTTTGATGAATATATTATGCATGTGCTTGCTGCTGCTACTTGCAATTATTATGAGAGAGGAACTATATCTCCACCTCTCTATGTTTCCAATATGATAAAATTGCAAGAAACTGTTTATACTATGCATTGGCCTTTACTATGTGTGCATGAATTGTTCTTTTATGACATGCCGATGCATAGGAAGAGAGTTAGACTTCGTTGTTGCATGATATATGTTACTTTGTGCTCACTACTAAATTACAAATCATTGTTAATTAAAATTGGCTTTGATATACCTTGGGATCCGGGTGGATACATTACTTGAGCAATATATGCATAGCTTAATGGCTTTAAAGAAAGTGCTGCCAGGGAGACAACCTGGAAGTTTTAGAGAGTCATTTATTTCTGTTGAGTGCTTTCATATAGTTTAAAAACAACAAAAATAAAGAGGGGAACCCAAAACTTTTTCAAAAAGGAAAGTGAAAGTGAGAAAGACAAGCATTGTTGAAGTGGGAGAGCTCCTTGAACTTTGTTCATGCTCACGGCAACTTTGTGAATCTTGATTACAGAAACTTTTCAACAAAAATAATTATCCCCTTGTACATTCCATTGTATTATAAAAATAATGTGCCAAGGTTTGCCTTTAGGATGTTTTGAGTGCTTGTTGGTTTGTATGGTGCAGGACAGAAACTTTGGCTGTAGTGCGTGATTTTAAATTTTTAGATGGAACTTCAAATGGTTCTAATTATTTTTGCACTGTCTTTCTGTACAAATTGTTTATTTTTCCTAAGTTTGGTAGAATTTTTCAAGTATCATAAGTATGGTGAATGTTCAGATTATTATAGACTGTTCTGTTTTAGACAGATTCTGTTTTTGATGCATAGTTTGCTTGTTTTGATGAAACTATCAATTTATATCAGTGGATTAAGCCTTGAAAAAGTTATATTACAGTAGACACAATGCAAAAACAAAATATGAATTGGTTTGCAACAGTACTTAGAGTAGTGATTTGCTTTATTATACTAACAGATCTTACCAAGTTTTCCATTGAAGTTTTGTGTGGATGAAGTGTTCGAAGATCGAGGAGGTCTTGATGTGAGAAGAAGGAGGAGAGGCAAGAGCTCAAGCTTGGGGATTCCTGAGGCACCCCAAGTAAATATTCAAGGAGAATCAAGCGTCTAAGCTTGGGGATGCCCCGGAAGGCATCCCCTCTTTCTTCAACTAGTATCGGTATGTTTTCGGATTCGTTTCGTTCATGCAATATGTGCAATCTTGGAGCATCTTTTGCATTTAGTTTTCATTTTTCTTTTATGCACCATGCTGGTATGAGATAGCCCTTGGTTGATTTATAGAATGCTCTATGCACTTCACTTATATCTTTTGAGTATGGCTTCATAGAATGCTTCATGTGCTTCACTTATATCATTTGAAGTTTGGATTGCCTGTTTCTCTTTACATAGACAACCACCATTTGTAGAATGCTCTTTTGCTTCACTTATATTTGTTAGAGCACGGGCATATCTTTTGTAGAAAGAATTAAACTCTCTTGCTTCACTTATATCTATTTAGAGAGATGACAGGAATTAGTCATTCACATGGTTAGTCATAAAATCCTACATAAAACTTGTAGATCACTGAATATGATATGTTTGATTCCTTGCAATAGTTCTGCGATATAAAGATGGTGATATTAGAGTCATGCTAGTGGGTAGTTGCGGATTAGTAGAAATACTTGTGTTGAGGTTTGTGATTCCCGTAGCATGCACGTATGGTGAACCGTTATGTAACGAAGTCGGACCATGAGGTATTTATTGATTGTCTTCCTTATGAGTGGCGATCGGGGATGAGCGATGGTCTTTTCCTACCAATCTATCCCCCTAGGAGCATGCGTGTAGTACTTTGTTTCGATAGCTAATAGACTTTTGCAATAAGTATGTGAGTTCTTTATGACTAATGTTGAGTCCATGGATTATACGCACTCTCACCCTTCCACCATTGCTAGCCTCTCTAGTATCGTGCAAGTTTCGTCGGTACCTTAAACCCACCATATACCTTCCTCAAAACAGCCACCATACCTACTTATCATGGCATTTCCATAGCCATTCCGAGATATATTGCCATGCAACTTCCATCATCATCATATTCATGACTTGAGCATTCATTGTCATATTGCTTTGCATGATCGTAAGATAGCTAGCATGATGTTTCCATGGCTTGTCTGTTTTTTGATGTCATTGCTACGCTAGATCATTGCACATCCCGGTACACCGCCGGAGGCATTCATATGGAGTCATATCTTTGTTCTAGTATCGAGTTGTAATATTGAGTTGTAAGTAAATAAAAGTGCGATGATCATCATTATTAGAGCATTGCCCCAGTGAGACTACAATTCCCCCACAAGTCGGGATGAGACTCCGGACGAAAAAATAAAAAAGAGAAAGGCCAAAAAAAGAGAAGGCCCAAAAAAAGAAGAAAAAAACAAAAAAAATGAGAGAAAAAGAGAGAAGGGGCAATGTTACTATCCTTTTACCACACTTGTGCTTCAATGTAGCACCATGTTGTTCATATAGAGAGTCTCTTGAGTTATCACTTTCATATACTAGTGGGAATTTTTCATTATAGAACTTGGCTTGTATATTCCAACGATGGGCTTCCTCAAATGCCCTAGGTCTTCATGAGAAAGCAAGTTGGATGCACACCCACTTAGTTTCAGTTTGAGCTTTCATATACTTATAGCTCTAGTGCATCTGTTGCATGGCAATACCTACTCACTCACATTGATATCTATTGATGGGCATCTCCATAGCCCATTGATACGCCTAGTTGATGTGAGACTATCTTCTCCTTTTTGTCTTCTCCACAACCACCATTCTATTCTACCTATAGAGCTATGTCCATGGCTCACGCTCATGTATTGCGTGAAAGTTGAAAAGGTTTGAGAACGTCAAAAGTATGAAACAATTGCTTGGCTTGTCATCGGGGTTGTGCATGATGTGAATATTTTGTGTGGTGAAGATGGAGCATAGCCAGACTATATGATTTTGTAGGGATAACTTTCTTTGGCCTTGTTATTTTGAAAAGACATGATTGCTTTATTAGTGGGCTTGAAGTATTATTGTTTTTATGTCAAATGATAGACTATTGCTTTGAATCACTCGTGTCTTAATATTCATGCCATTATTAGATATGTGATCAAGATTATGCTAGGTAGCGTTCCACATCAAAAATTATCTTTTTTATCATTAACCTACTCGAGGACGAGTAGGAATTAAGCTTGGGGATGCTAATACGTCTCCGTCGTATCTATAATTCTTGATTGTTCCATGCCAATATTCTACAACTTTCATACACTTTTGGCAACTTTTTATACTATTTTTGGGACTAACATATTGATCCAGTGCCCAGTGCCAGTTCCTATTGGTTGCATGTTTTTTGTTTCACAGAAAATCCATATCTAATGGAGTCCAAACGGGATAAAAACGGACGGAGATTTTTTTTGGAATATATGTGATTTTTGAGAAGTGAAATCAACGCGAGACGATGCTCGAGGGGCCCGCCCCTGACCCTCGTGGCCACCCTGTAAGGCGGTTGGTGCCCTTCTTTCGCTGCAATAAAGATAATATCCAGATAGAGATCGTGTTAAAATCTCAGCCCAATCGGACTTACGGATCTCCGGGAATATAAGAAACGGTGAAAGGGTAGAATCTAAGAACGCAGAAACAGAGAGAGACAGAGAGATAGATCCAATCTCGGAGGGGCTCTCGCCCCTCCCACGCCATGGAGGCCATGGACCAGAGAGGAAACCCTTCTCCCATCTAGGGAGGAGGTCAAGGAAGAAGAAGAAGGAGGGGGCTCTCTCCCCCTCGCTTATGGTGGCACCGGAGTGCCACCGGGGGCCATCATCATCACCGCAATCTTCACCAACAACTTCACCGCCATCATCACCAACTCTTGCCCCCTCTATGCAGCGGTGTAACCTCTCTCTTACCCGCTGTAATATCTACTTAAACATGGTGCTCAACGCTATATATTATTTCCCAATGATGTATGGCTATCCTATGATGTTTGAGTAGATCCGTTTTGTCCTATGGGCTATTTGATGATCGTGATTGGTTTAAGTTGCATGTTTTATTATTGGTGCTGTCCTATGGTGATCTCCGTGTCGCGCAAGCGTGAGGGATCTCCGCTATAGGGTGTTGCAATACGTGCATGATTCGCTTATAGTGGATTGCGTGAGTGACTGAAACACAAACCCGAGTAAGGGAGTTGTTGCGCATGGGATAAAGAGGACTTGATACTTTAATGCTATGGTTGGGTTTTACCTTAATGATCTTTAGTAGTTGCAGATGCTTGCTAGAGTTCCAATCATAAGTGCATATGATCCAAGTAGAGAAAGTATGTTAGCTTATGCCTCTCCCTCATATAAAATTGCAATAATGATTACCGGTCTAGTTATCGATTGCCTAGGGACAAATAACTTTCTCGTAACAAAAAGCTCTTTACTAAAACTAACTTAGTTTTGTCTTTACCTAAACAGCCCCTACTTTTTATTTACGTAATATTTATTATCTTGCAAACCTATCCAACAACACCTACAAAGTAATTCTAGTTTCATACTTGTTGTAGGTAAAGCGAACATCAAGCGTGCGTAGAGTTGTATCGTTGGTTGATAGAACTTGAGGGAATATTTGTTCTGCCTTTAGCTCCTCGTCGGGTTCGACACTCTTACTTATCGAAAACTGTTGTGATCCCCTATACTTGTGGGTTATCAAGACTCTTCAATAAGGCAGTGGTCTTCTCCTGCTGCTCTGCACTTCCGACGATCTTCGCCCTCAGCAGATCGCGCTCGGCCCGGAGCTTCGCATTGCTCTCATTTAGTTGCTGGATGACGTCGGTAGACTATTCAAATGAGGCTTTCAGGTCATCCTGCAACCTCGCCCACCTAGAGATCTGATCCATCTGCCTAAGGACGAGGGCACGCATGCACCTATAAGAGTCCTCGCCAGCCCGCGAGACATTTTCCCAGGCCGCCGTGGCGCGGGAGACATCTCTGCTACATTTGCGGCACGGCAGGACATCTATTCTGCTTCTGCGGCGCGATCGGACCAGTCTGCTGCATCGACGGTGCAGCGTGACCTCCGTGCTACTTCGGCGGCGCGGCGGGACCTCTCTGCTGCTACGGCCGTGCGGTGGAACTTGTTGGCTGCTTTCGCGATGAGGCAGGACATCTCTTGTGCTTCCGCTTACAGGCTCGCCTCTCCCTGGTGGCAATCTCTCAACCCAGAACTCATGCTGGCCATGGCAGATGCAAGGTAATGATGATGAATGACTTGCTTGTTTTTGTGGATGAGGAGTTGAGGAGGAATGTGCAGTCATCTTGGAGTAGTAGTATTTATAACCGAGTAGTAATACGCTCCTAAGTGGGAAACCGTTTAGGTTTTGATCGGTGTGAATAGGTTCGCAATTTGGAATGTGACGGGACGCGGCCTCCCTGTTCTTCTAAAAAAATTGTGACGGGATGCATGCTAAAAATTTACTGACGGTTATAAGTGCGGCACTATTCCCAAAAGGCGTAACGTGGGCATGTACGCCTTCTCGACCGCGTACGTGGCGTTTGCACCATAGGGTGCATCGCAATAGGGAATGTCAGCACATGTCTTGTTCCAACAACTGTGCGCGCTCGTTATTACCATCGCACACGCTTCTTTTAATTAGAATGTGTGTGCCCGTCTAGCGCACACACGTTGATCCATCTAACTGTTTCAGTTTGCTGTGGCTAATCGCAAATAGTTCATCCATGTGATGTGTATGCCATCAATCGCAGACACTTTGATCTGGCTGACCCGTTTTTGTTCTGTTGCCTAATTGCAAATAGTTAATCCTTCTGAAGCGTATGGTCTCAATCACACACACCTTGATCTGGCTGACCGTTTCTTTTGTGTTGCCTAATCACAAACAGTTCATCTGAGTGAACCGTATGCTCTATATCGCACACGCCTTCACCAGGCTGCCTGTTTCTTTTGTTCCGCCTCATCGCAAACAGTTCATTGGACTGAACCGTATGCCCTGGATCGCACATGCAACTTAAATCTGAACCGTGTTTGATGGCTCTGCCATCGCAAACGTTTTGCACCTTTTTGACGGTTCTTTTACACCACCATTTGTGATTATTGCATCGCACACAGTTTCGTCGAAGGGTCTCTGATCGTAGTGTCGTGTTGGCAGCATCCTACAGTAGTGAACTCCAATTTCAAGCGATTCCAATTCCAAGATCCAATATCATCGCATAGCCTATACCATGCTAATGCTTTTCCCTTCAAATATAAAGGGAAAACCTTCTTCATAACTTCATCTACAGGTAAACCTGTAAGCTTGAACAATCCACAAATTTGTTCTACATATATCAAGTGCATATCAGGATGTTCGGTTTCATCTCTTGCATAAGGATTAGCTAGCACTTGTTCTATCATACCCGAAGGAATTTCATATTCAATATTTTCAGTAGGTGCAGTAGGTTGAGGGGTAGCTAATTGTGGTTCCGGTCGAGGTGAAGATACCCCGAACAAACCCCTCAAAGGATTGTTTTCCATATTAACAAGTGACACTAAATTTCAGCACACTATATAAATGTTTCCTTACCAAAGGCGCTTCATTCCCCGGCAACGGCGCCAGAAAATAGCCTTGATGACCCACAAGTATAGGGGATCAATTGTAGCACTTCTCGATAAGTAAGAGTGTCGAACCCAACGAGGATCAGAAGGAAATGGCAAGTGGTTTTCGGCAAGGTAATGTCTACAAGTGCTGAAATTGTAAGTAGCAGAGTAGTTTGATAGCAAGATAATTTGTAACGAGCAAGTAACGACAGTAGTAAAAATAGTCCAGCAAGGTAGCCCAATCCTTTTGAGGCAAAGGACAGGCCAAAACGGTCTCTTATGATAAGCAAAGCGTTCTTGTGGGTACACGGGAATTTCATCTAGTCACTTTCACCATGTTGGTTCGATTTGTGTTTGCTACTTCGATAATTTGATATGTGGGTGGACCGGTGCTTAGGTGATGTTATTACTTGAAAAAACCTCCTACTTATGATTAACCCTCCCACAAGCATCCGCAACTACGAGAAAAGTATTAAGAATAAATTCTAACCATAGCATTATACTTTTGGATCCAATCGGTCCCTTACAGAATAGCGCATAAACTGGGGTTTAAGCTAATGTCGCTCTCGCAACCCATCATCTAATTGCTACTCCACAATGCATTCCCTTAGGCCCAAATATGGTTAAGTGTCATGTAGTCGACGTTCAGATGACACCACTAAGGGAATCACAAATACATACTATCAAAATATCAAACACATATCAAGTTCATATGATTACTTGCAACATGATTTCTCCCGTGACCTCAAGAACAAAAGTAACTACTCACAAATTATAATCATGCTCAAGATCAGAGGGGTATTAAATAGCATA
This sequence comes from Triticum urartu, assembly GCF_003073215.2. Lineage (NCBI taxonomy): Eukaryota > Viridiplantae > Streptophyta > Magnoliopsida > Poales > Poaceae > Triticum > Triticum urartu. The sequence continues at coordinate 385,192,353 of NC_053025.1, read as the reverse complement.
TTGGATCTGAACATATAATCTTCCACCAAATAAACCATATAGTAATCAACTACAAGATGTAATCAACACTACTAGTCACCCACAAGCACCAATCTATAGTTCCCATGACAAGATTAAACACAAGAGATGAACTAGGGTTTGAGATGAGATGGTGTTGTTGAAGATGTTGATGGAGATTGCCCTCCCCATGATGGGAGAGTTGTTGGTGATGATGATGACAATAATTTCCCCCTCCGGGAGGGAAGTTCCCCCGGCGTAATCTCTCTGCCGGAGGGCAAAAGTGCTCCTGCCCAAGTTCCGCCTCGAGACGGCGACGCTCTATCCTAAAATTTGTCTCATTATTATTTCTAGGTCAAAATGACTTAAATACCAGAAGATGGGCACCGGAGGTGGGCCTGGGTGACCACAACCGACCAAGGTGCGCCCAGGTGGGTTGTGCCCACCTGGTGGCCCCCTCTGGTAGTTATTTGCTCCAATATTCATCATATAATTGATAAAAAAATCTCCTTGAAGTTTCAGCTTGTTTGGAGTTGTGCAAAATAGGTGGCCTGTGTAGCTTTTCCAGGTCCAGATTTCCAGCTGTCGGAATTCTCCCTCTTTGTGTATACTTTGCATATTATCAGAGAAAAGGCATTAGAATTACTCCAAAAAGCATTATTACGGATAAAAACATCATAAATAACAGTAAGAAAACATGATGCAAAATGGATGTATCAGAGTTCCAGAAAGCCACAGATGCCTTGTGCATTGACGGGGGTGCATCTTTGCACTCCTCTCACCGCAAACTTAAACAATGGGCGCGTGAAATCAATGTTGTGGAGCCAGCGGCAGATTCTCGGAAGCCGCTCAAGTGGTCCTGCATTCCCATCATCTTTGATGAAGAGGATCACCCTGGCCGCAAGACCACAGTAGGGTGCTTGCTGTTGTTGGTCTTGATATGTCCATTTGCATCATGCTTTCATATTGATATTTATTGCATTATGGGCTGTTATTACACATTATATCACAATACGTATGCCTATTCTCCCTTATTTTACAAGGGTTACATGAAGAGGGAGAATGTCGGTTGTTGGAATTCTGGAGTGGAAAATGAGCAAATAGTAGAGACCTATTCTGCACAACTCCAAAAGTCCTAACTTCACAGAGCTTACTTTTTGAAATATATAAAAAATATTGGGTGAAGAAAGAACCAGAGGGGGGCCACCAGCAAACCACAAGGGTGGAGGGCACGCCCTACCCCCTGGGCGCCCCTGACCTTGTGGGCTCCCTGGCAGGCCTCCGGTGCCCATCTTTTGCTATATGTTGTCTTTTACCCTGGAAAAAATCAAGAAGTTTTCAGGACGAAGTGCCGCCATCCCGAGGCAGAACCTGGGCAGAACCAATCAAGGGCTTCGGCGGAGCTGTTCTGCCGGGGAAACATCCCTCCGGGAGGGGGAAATCGTCGCCATCGTCATCACCATTGATCCTCTCATCGAGAGGGGGTCAATCTCCATCAACATCTTCACCAGCACCATCTCCTCTCAAACCCTAGTTCATCTCTTGTATTCGATCTTGGTCCCAAAACCTCAGATTGGTACTTGTGGGTTGCTAGCAGTGTTGATTACTCCTTGTAGTTGATGCTAGTTAGTTTATCCGGTGGAAGATCATATGTTCAGATCCTTAATTATAATTAATACTCCTCTGATTATGATTATGAATATTCTTTGTGAGTAGTTATGTTTGTTCCCGAGGACACGGAAGAAGTCTTGTTATAAGTAATCATGTGAATTTGGTATTAGTTCGATATTTTGATGAGATGTATGTTGTCTCTCCTCTAGTGGTGTTATGTGAACATCGACTACATGACACTTCACCATTATTTGGGCCTAGAGGAAGGCATTGGGAAGTAATAAGTAGATTATGGGTTGCTAGAGTGACAGAAGCTTAAACCCTAGTTTATGCGTTGCTTCGTAAGGGGCTGATTTGGATCCATATGTTTCATGCTATGGTTAGGTTTACCTTAATTCTTCTTTCGTAGTTGCGGATGCTTGTGAGAGGGGTTAATCATAAATGGGAGGTTTGTCCAACGAAGTGCAGCACCCAAGCACCGGTCCACCCACATATCAAATTATCAAAGTAACGAACGTGAATCATATGAGCATGATAAAAACTAGCTTGACAACAATTCCCATGTGTCCTCAGGAGCACTTTGCTTTATATAAGAGTTTGTCCAGGCTTGTCCTTTGCTACAAAAAGGATTGGGCCACCTTGCTGCACCTTAGTTACTTTATTTACTTGTTACCTATTACGATTTATCTTATCACAAAACTATTTGTTACCGATAATTTCAGTGCTCGCAGAGAATACCAAGCTGAAAACCGCTTGTCATTTCCTTCTGCTCCTCGTTGGGTTGACACTCTTACTTATCAAAAGGACTATGATAGATCCCCTATACTTGTGGTTCATCAAGACTCTTTACTGGCGCCGTTGCCAGGGAGTGTAGCTCCTTTCGTAAGTGGAATTTGGTAAGGAAACATTTATATAGTGTGCTGAAATTTACTGCCACTTGTTACTATGGAAAATAATCCTTTGAGGGGTTTGTTCGGGGTATCTTCACCTCGACCTGAACCACCATTAGTTGCTCCTCAACCTACTGCGCCTACTAAAAATATTTATTATGAAATTCCTTCGGGTATGATAGAGAAACTGCTAGCTAATCCTTATGCAGGCGATGGAACATTACATCACGATATGCACCTAATCTATGTGGATGAAGTTTGTGGATTATTTAAGCTTGCAGGTATGCCCGAGAATGTTGTCAAGAAGAAGTTCTTCCCTTTATCTTTTAAGGGAAAGGCATTGACATGGTATAGGCTATTGGATGATGTTGGATCATGGAACTACAACCGATTGAAATTGGAATTTCATTAGAAGTTTTATCCTATGCATCTGGTTCATCGGGATCGGGATTATATTTATAATTTTTGGCCTCGTGAAGGAGAAAGTATCGCTCAAGCTTGGGGGAGGCTTAAGTCAATGTTATATCCATGCCCTAATCATGAGCTCTCAACAGAAATTATTACTCAAAATTTTTATGCTCGGCTTTCTCATAATGATCGATCCATGCTCGATACTTCTTGTACTGGTTCCTATATGAAGAAGGATATTGAATTTAAATGGGATTTATTGGAAATAATTAAACGCAACTCTGAATATTGGGATCTCGACGAAGGTAAAGAATCGGGTATAAATCTTAAGTTCCATTATATTAAATCTTTTATGGATACCAATGGTTTCCGTGATTTTAGCACTAAATATGGACTTGACTCTGAGATAGTAGCTTCTTTCTGTGAATCATTTGCTACTCATGTTGATCTCCCTAAGAATAAGTGGTTTAAATATCATCCTACCATTGAAGTTAATGTAGTTGAACCTATTAAAGTTGAATAAGAAACTATTAATTACTTATAATGTTGATCCTATTGTTCCGACTGCTTATATCGAAAAACCAACTTTCCCTGTTAGAATAAGGGATCATGCTAAAGCTTCAACTGTGGTTAAAAAAGCAATATTAGAGCACCCAAACCTTTTGAACAAATTAAAGTTGAACCTAGAATTGCTAAACCCAATACGGAAGGTAAACATAGACCTGTTGTTGGCATGCCTGTTGTTTCTGTTAAAATAGGAGATCATTGTTATCATGGCTTATGTGATGTCGGTGCTAGTGTGAGTGCAAATCCTTATACCTTATATAAATAAATTATGAATGATATTGCACCCTATGAGATAGAAGAAATTGATGTTAGTATTAAGCTTGCTAATAGTGATACTATATCACCAATTGGGATTGTTAGAGATGTTGAAGTCTTGTGTGGGAAAATAAAATACCCTACTGATTTTCTTGTTCTTGGTTCCCCACAAGATAATTTTTGTCCCATTATATTTGGTAGAACTTTCTTTAATACTGTTAATTCTAAGTTAAACTGCAAGAAATATATTGTTACTCTTGGTTTAGGGGATATGTCTCATGCTTTTAATTTCTCTAAATTTCATAGACAACCCCATGATAAATAATCACCTAGTAAGGATGAAATTATTGGTCTTGCTTCTATTGCCATGCCTCCTAATGATCCTTTAAAACAATATTTTTGCTAGACCATGAAAATGATATGTTTATGAATGAAAGAAGGGAAATAGATGAAGTATTATTTAATGAGGGACCTAGTTTGAAACACAATTTGCCTGTTGAAATCCTTGGAGATCTTCCTCCACCTAAGGGTGATCCCGTGTTTGAGCTTAAGGCATTACCTGATACTTTGAAATATGCTTATCTTGATGAAAAGAAGATATATCCTGTTATTATTAGTGCTAACCTTTCACAGCATGAAGAAAAGAAATTATTGAAAACTCTGAAGAAGCATAGTGCCACTATTGGATATACTCTTGATGATCTTAAGGGAATTAGTCCCACTCTATGACAACATAAAATTAAATTGGAGAAAGATGCTAAACCAGTTGTTGATCATCAACGACGGTTAAATCCTAAGATGAAAGAAGTGGTACGAAATGAAATACTAAAGCTTCTAGAGGCAGGTACAATTTATCCTATTGCTGATAGTCAGTGGGTAAGTCATGTTCATTGTGTCCCTAAGAAAGGAGGTATTACTGTTGTTCCTAATGATAATAATGAATAGATTCCTCAAAGAATTGTTACAAGTTATAGAATGGTAATTGATTTCCTCAAATTAAATAAAGCTACTAGAAAAGATCATTACCCTCTGCCAGTTATTAATCAAATGCTAGAAAGATTATCCAAACATACACATTTTTGCTTTCTAGATGGTTATTCTGGTTTCTCTCAAATACCTGTGTCCAAAGAGGATCAAGAGAAAACCACTTTTACTTGCCCTTTGAATACCTTTGCTTACAGATGTATGCCTTTTGGTTTATGCAATGCACCTGCTACTGTCGGTGTACAAAAGTAGGGGCCTTTGTGTACCCCTTTTACTTGTGCACGGGCGCTCGTAGCCACACCTGCGGCCACGCTTGGAGAGGAAGAAGAAGGAAAGGTACGAGACTGCCAAGGCAGCACTCAAGCCAGAGGCATGAAGAGCGAAGGGGCAAGATGGGCTTCCCCCGGCAACACCCTTGTCGGGTGATACGTCTCCAACGTATCTATAATTTTTTATTGTTCCATGCTATTATATTATCCATCTTGGATGTTTTATATGCATTTATATGCTATTTTATATGATTTTGGGACTATCCTATTAACCTAGAGCCCGGTGCCAGTTTCTGTTTTTTTCCTTGTTTTTGAGTTTTATAGAAAATGAATACCAAACGGAGTCCAATTGACGTCCAATTTTTGATGATTTTTTATGGACCAAAAGAAGCCCCGGAGTAAAAGAGTTGGGCCAAAATAGTCCCAAGCCATCCACGAGGGTGGGGCGCGCCCTACCCCTTGGGTGTCCCCCTATCTCGTGGACGACTCGGGGACCCCCTGACGTGAGACCTACGCCAAAAATTCCTATAAATACAGACCTCTAGAAAATAACCTAGATCGGGAGTTCCGCCGCCGCAAGCCTCTGTAGCCACCGAAAACCAATCAGGACCCTGTTCCGGCACCCTGCCGGAGGGGGGGTCCCTCACCGGTGGCCATCTTCATCATCCCGGCGCTCTCCATGACGAGGAGGGTGTAGTTCACCCTCGGGGCTGAGGGTATGTACCAGTAGCTATGTGTTTGATCTCTCTCTCTCATGTTCTTGATTCAGCACGATCTTGATGTATCATGAGCTTTGCTATTATAGTTGGATCTTATGATGTTTCTCCCCCTCTACTGTCTTGTAATGGATTGAGTTTTCCCTTTGAAGTTATCTTATCAGATTAAGTCTTTAAGGATTTGAGAACACTTAATGTATGTCTTGCATGTGCTTATCTGTGGTGACAATGGGATATTCACGTGATCCACTTGATGTATGTTTTGGTGATCAACTTGCAAGTTTCGTGACCTTGTGAACTTATGCATAGGGGTTGGCACAAGTTTTCGTCTTGACTCTCCGGTAGAAACTTTGGCGCACTCTTTGAAGTTCTTTGTGTTGGTTGAATAGATGAATCTAAGATTGTGTGATGCATATCGTACAATCATACCTATGGATACTTAAGGTGACATTGGAGTATCTAGGTGACATTAGGGTTTTGGTTGATTTGTGTCTTAAGGTGTTATTCTAGTATGAACTCTAGGATAGATCGAACAGAAAGAATAGCTTCATGTTATTTTACTACGGACTCTTGAATAGATCAATGAGGAAGGATAACTTTGAGGTGGTTTCGTAACCTACAATAATCTCTTCGTTTGTTCTCCGCTATTAGTGACTTTGGAGTGACTCTTCATTGCATGTTGAGGTATAGTTATATGATCCAATTATGTTATTATTGTTGAGAGAACTTGCACTAGTGAAAGTATGAACCCTAGGCCTTGCTTCCTAGCATTGCAATACCGTTTGCGCTCACTTTTACCACTTGCTACCTTGCTGTTTTATATTTTCAGATTACAAAAACCTATATCTACCATCCATATTGCACTTGTATCACCATCTCTTCGCCGAACTAGTGCACCTATACAATTTACCATTGTATTAAGTGTGTTGGGGACACAAGAGACTCTTTGTTATTTGGTTGCAGGGTAGTTTGCGAGAGGCCATCTTCATCCTACGCCTCCTGGGGATTGATAAACCTTAGGTCAACCACTTGGGAAATTTGCTACTGTCCTACAAACCTCTGCACTTGGAGGCCTAACAACGTCTACAAGAAGAAGGTTGTGTAGTAGACATCAAGCTCTTTTCTGGCGCCGTTGCCAGGGAGGTGAGTGCTTGAAGGTATATCTTTAGATCTTGCAACTGAATCTTTTTGTTTCTTGTTTTATCACTAGTTTAGTCTATAAAAGAAAACTACAAAAAAATGGAATTGAGGGTGCCTCATATGCTTCATCTTTTTAATATCTTTCATGAAAATAAGGATTCCGAAAATTGTGCCAAAATGATCGAAGAAGAATGCATTAAAATGTTTGGCACTAAATCTTTGAATGATGAGCATGATTGCAATATTGTTTGTACGAACTCTTTGAATATCCATAGTACTAATGATGATTGCACTAGTCATGATGAAAATGTCTCTTATAAGCATGTCAATTTTTATGGAGTGCATAGAGTTTGCAAGTACACACCAAATATGGAAGATAGATTTTGCAAGAGGCATAAGTATTTAGAAACTAAATGGTTGCAAGAAAGGCTAGATGTTTGTGCTGAAAATTTAAATTTTCTTAGCCATCCTTATGAACTTTGCAATGAACGTGGTCATTTAAATATCCAATGCAAATTGTTTCATGATCGAAGCGTGTCCAAAAATTGTGATGACTTGATTTCCCTTGCATATCATAATGAACTTAGTTTGCTTGTGGGTTATGAAGAAATGAAACCTTCCAGAATCTGTCCTTGATAAAGTTCTTGATTTTGATCTAGAGGAAATTTATATGTATTGTGCGGCGAATTGCATTGAAAATCCTTATATTGCCAATTACATAAAGACTAGAAAACAAATAGAAGATGAAGAGAATACTAATGAAAGGGAAGAGACTTCCCAATATCCTCCTATTCTTTCTTACGATGAATCAGGTAACGAGGAGGAGCCTTCTATTCAACCAATCTCATTAATAAGGAGCTTAAAAATAGGATTAAACTCACACATAATGTGCAGAAGAAAAAGAAAAGACGGAGAAGCAAAGGTAAAAAGGTACCCCTCCCAAATGATGTTGCTCCTATTACTCATTTTGATGATGATAATTGCTATACTATTGGTGCTATCCATACTATTAAGGATGAGAGTGATTATGCTTACGATATGCAAAGGCCCAAGCTTGTCGGGGACGCCCACGAGACCCTGACAAGACCCTTGCTGGGGGCATCTGCGGGGCCATAGCTAGGCCCGCGCCCACCAACGTTTCGCTGCCCCGCGGCCGTTCCAACGCGGCAACTAGCTCGCCAATTAGGCAAGTACCTGCGTGGCAGCATGCAGCTTCTAAGCCAACTAGTCAAGCACCTGCGTGGTGGTGTGCAGATCTTTGTGAAGACCCTGTCACTGCACCAGCACAGCAACCAGCCAGCCAGCATGGCACTGCATGCCTCGTCAGCTTGGACGCGCGTCGAAGCATTAAATGCTTCTATCCTACGGTGTTAGAGGATAAACTTGTACACTGTAGATACTTTCCACCTCTTGTGTGCCACTTTGGCGACCCCTTTGACATATAAAAGGAGGCCTGAGGTTGTAACACCCCGGATGTAACTTGCCATATTTGTAACTCCGACTCTTGCCTTTTCCGGAGATGTGATTCGATATTCCCTTCGTGGTTGGGTTTTGTCTTTGTTTTGAATTTTGTTCATGTCATGCATTTCATATCATGTCATCATGTGCATCGCATTTTCATATGTGTTCATCTCATGCATCTGAGCATTTTCCCCGTTGTTCGTTTCGCAATCTGACACTCCTACATCCACCGGCACACCCCTCCTATCTCTTTTCGTGAGCGGGTGTTAAAACGTTCTCGGAATGGGTCGAGATTTGCCAAGTGGGCTTGGTACACCACCGGTAGACCTCATGTCAAATTTCGATCCATTTGGAGGCCGTTTGATGCTCCAACGGTTAACTGGGTAATCGCAAAAGCCCCTTGCGTGTTGCATCCCAACACCCCTCCAAAACAGCCCAATAACCCATCTAAACCATCTCCATGTCCTCCGTCGTCGGATCACGATCGTGTGGGCGAAAACTACACCTCATTTGGACACTCCAAACTCCCTCTACCTATAAATATGTGATCCCCTCCGAATTTTCGTGGATGAAACCTAACCTCCTCCACGTGTCCGGACGCGTCCGCGCCGCGCCGGACATGTCCGCCGCCCTCAGCCACGTCGCTTCGGCCAATCATGGAGCGCCATGTCATCCCCTCCGCCGCTCTCCTCCAACCGCGCGCCATGTGTTGCCGCCGTCCCCCTCCACCGCGTGGGCCCGCGAGCCTGGAGCAAGCCCGCCGAGCCCGGTCGTCGCCGCCTGCACCGCCCGGCTCCCCGTAGCCTTGGTGTCGCCCGAGCGCGCCTCGCTCCTCCCGCCGGCGAACCTCGCCACTGCCGCCGTCGACCCCAGCAGTCACCGCCGTCCAGAGATCTCGCCGCCATCTTTGACCCCGGGCGGATCCAGCCGCTTCCCGGTGCCCGTGCCAAGATCTGCTGCCACCATGGTGTTCGACCTCGCCCTCCGCCCCGAATCCCGCCGCGCTTGCTCTTCCGGCCGCCCTAGCCTTCGCCGGAGTGCCGCCCCGCCTTGCCGAAGGTGCGCCGCCGCCCCTGCCTCCCTTGATCCAGGCGGGATCGAGGAGGAGGATGACGCCCTCGCCCCTGGGCCTCTTCCTGCGTCCATGGGCCGGCCCAGCCCCAGATCCACCGGCCCACCGCACCGCTCCATGTTTTGGGCAGAGCCCACTGGGTGAGCTGCCCCTATGTCTCGCCCTGAGCACGTTCTCCAATTCCCCGCTCGTCTCTGTTTTTTTTAAACGACTAAGTCCTCAGATCCTCATAATTTGTGCCCCTCTTCATCATGTCACATCTCCATGACCATAGTTCCAAATGATGCATATGATATGTCGAATTGTTCGTCTCGTTGAGCTATCCATGCAAGAAGCATTTCCATGCATGTGCATGTTCATTATGATGCTATTTTCATTGATGCAATAGTGCTATAAAATGTTAGCTGCTGGTACTTATCAGATCATGAGGTTTTGTCATTTTTGTTGCATTTGATGTGTGCATCGTATAAGCTTGAGGTCTACATGTGTTTTGAACTACGTCATGCCATCTTTACAGTGGTGCTTGTCTTGTATTTTTTTGGTCTATGTGGTGACTAGCACAAGAATGCAAACTAGGCTTCGTGATGTTGCTGTTTTCAGGGACTTAGGATTTTGCCAAGTCTTTTCCTGCTGTTATTTTAATGCCATGTAAACTTGATGCTACAATGAGATCCATGCTTATTTTGGGATACTTCATTAAGGGTGTTTTCAACATGTGGTTATGATATATCCATCCATGCCCCTGTTTGCAATTATGGAGTTGTCTAGCATGTCCTTTTCTTGCTCTACTTTTGCTATAAAATGTTCCTGTCAGAATGTTAACATGTTAATCAATATTTCAATGGTTGTTGCTAGTGGTCCGTGCATCCTATGAACTTTATCTTGCCATGGTTAGCTTCACAAACATGTCATCTTGCATTTGGTATGCTTATTTTGTCATGCAATGATTTGTGGTGAGTGTCATGAGCTCGCAAAATTGCTATCGTGAATCTGTTTATGACATGCTCTGTTTTTCTGCTAAGTCTGAAACTGTTAATACAACTTGCTATGTTTACGTGGGTGCCATCATATCTTGTGTGCCTTTTTAGCTCATGTTCAGGAAGGGACTTTTGATCTATGCATCTAGTAGAATCATGACATGCCTTTGTTTGCTATGTTATGTTCCTGTAGCATGTTGTTTTCTTGCTCGAAACATTGCTTCCTATTATTGTTTTTGACATGTTAGTATTTTCACTAAGTCTATGATGCTAATATCTTTTGCACTTTTGCCATGCTTGTTTGAACCTGTTCTATTGTGATTTAGCCGTAGCTCAGTGTTCATGTTTTGTCAAGCATATCTTGTAAATCACTGCCATATGCTTTGTTGATATGTTGGAGTGCAGTAGCTTAGTTTCTTGTTGCATTCTAAGTGCCATCGTGCTGTTAATCGCAGTTTTGCTTCATCCTTGTTTTGCTTGCCATTTGCAAACCGTGCATCCGTTTCCGGTGACGTTTATATCGTTTTCGACCGAAATCATCTCATCTTTCCAGAGGCACACTTGATTTTCCAAGTTTATGCCTTGACCTTTCTTTCCCTTCCGGAGCACGCATATGCATTTCATATCATATCTTACATATCATGCCATGTATTGCATCATGTTGCTTGTGCATTGCACCATGATTGATTGTTGGTCCTTTGCTTGTGTTCTTGTTTTGCGTAGAGCCGGGAGGCGAATACATGAATGAGGAACTTGTTGAGGACGCTTACGAGGATCAAGCTTTCGACAACTCTGAGAACTTTGCAGGCAAGATGACCATACCCTCGAAATCACTTCTATCTTTGCTTGCTAGTTGTTCATTCTATCGCTATGTCGTGCTACCTACCACCCGTTATATCATGCCTCCCATATTGCCATGTCAAGCCTCTAACCCACCTTCCTAGCAAACCGTTGTTTGGCTATGTTACCGCTTTTGCTCAGCCCCTCTTATAGCGTTGCTAGTTGCATGTGTAGATGAATCTTGTTCCATGTTGGAACATGGATTTTGTTGGGATGTCATTATTATAATCTTATTTAATTTAAAGCATCTATATACTTGGTAAAGGGTGGAAGGCTTGGCCTTATGCCTGGTATTTTGTTCCACTCTTGCCGCCCTAGTTCCCGTCATACCGGTGTTATGTTCCTTGATTTTGCTTTCCCTACCATTGCGTTGCTTCTCTTCTCACTCTCTTTTTCGTATGTTAGCCATCATATATGCTAGTGCTTGCTGCAGCTCCACCTCACTACCTTCTCCTACCCATAAACTTAAATAGTCTTGATCTCGCGGGTGTGAGATTGATGAGTCCTCGTGACTCACGGATACTTCCAAACAGTTGCAGGTGCCGAGGATACCAGTGCAGGTGACGATACCGAACTCAAGTGGGGGTTCGACGAGGATACGGGCCCTTACTATGTTTCTTATCCGGATGATCAGTAGTGGTCCCAGTTGGGACGATGGGGATCTAGCATTTGGGGTTGTCTTCTTTTATTTTGGGTTCCGTAGTCGGACCTTTGATTGTACTTTGGATGATGTATGGATTATTTATGTATTGTGTGAAGTGGCGATTGTAAGACAACTCTTTATCCCTTTCTTATTCAGTACATGGGATGTGTGAAGATTACCCCTCTTGCGAAAAGCCTACCATGTGGCTATGCCTCTAAGTCATGCCCCCACATGTGGGAGATATAGCCGCATTGTGGGTGTTACAAGTTAGTAATCAGAGCCATCCCTGACTTAGGAGCCCTCTGCTTGATCGAATCACTGACGTTGTTGAGTCTAGAACAAAATGTTTTGAGTCTTAGGATTATATATACCGGAGAGTAGGATTCTTTTTACTCCTCAGTCCCTTTGTCGCTCTGGTGAGGTCTCCTGACGTAGAAGTTTTGACTCTTCTTTCCTCAAATTTCACCGTTTTTTTAGGATCACGCCGTATCTTGGAATCGTTCCAATGGTATTGTGACGAGAACATTGTTCTTGGTGCCTCCTGACATTTAGGGGTTGTGGCAGTATCCCGGGGAGTTGAGCTCCGAGGTGTTGTCGTCACAATTTTATCGTTGCAGTTCTGGAATACCTGAGTTCACCGACATCGAAAATATCTTTTATGCAGTTGTTAGTGAGATAACCTTGATGCCACCCAGTACTGGGGCGGGAGTTCGGGAGTATTGCCATAACTCGTATAACAGATACTTTTCGAAGGTTGAGGTACACGATTCCCGAAGGTTTCTTGGTTATGTGTCGAAGGATGGATACAACTAGATGTAGGGATTGTTAGTTTGGGTGAGATATTATGCTTCCCCTGTGTCCCCAACACCTGATTGCATAACCAAAAAGTTTCAGGAGTTTATAAGTGGGAATTCAAGTAGCTCCTAGAATAATCTTTCCAACAGACACATGATACGATATGGGATCTATCATATGTTTGTTTCCAGCTTATTTTGCAAGCCAATCCTTTGTTTTGTTTTGAGTTGTGGTATTCGAGTTGCTTCAATGTCAAGTGTTGATTCCATACCTTTCCTAAGTGATGCTCTCATATTTCTATGAGAGTATTAATCCTTCTTGATCATCAAGGTTGTCATCTCAATTCTATTTTCCAACCGGTGTGCTTCTCTTCAAGTGGGTCCGATCATTTTCAACATCTGCAAGATCAACTCTAAGTTTTTCCTCAACGGTGTTCGCTTCATCCGTCCCCAGTTGCCTTTGTTTTCCCGCCCCCCCCCCCTTTTCCTTCAAGGAATTAGATGTCTTAATCAAGTATCCATTTTATTCATGTGAAGTATCTTCATTCTTTTCAATCGATGTCCTTATCCGGTGATTCTCAGGAAGATGCTAACAGAGCTTCAAGTTCATCATTCTTCGTTCTCTTTCTTCTTCGGTGGATGCAATTCAAGCTTTTGGTGTTGATTATATCCCTTTCCTCATTTCAAATGTTTTCTCATGCCTGTGCACCTCTTAATCCTTCATCTCTCTCTATTCATATCCGAAGTGCTGAAGATATCTCAGAAGATTCAAGTTTCCATTCTCAATTCGCTCAAGTTCTTTTGAGGATGTTATCTCATTCAAGCCATTTAAATCAACCGGTGCAATCTCCCTTTCAAGCAATCGTTTGAAGGTATTTCTTTTGAGTGGGACCTAACCCACAGGTCTTTTCCCAGGATCTTACCTGACTCTTCTATTTTTCCCGAAGCTATCCTCAAATTCTTTTCGAAGTTTGACGTAAGAATGACTTATCATCAGTCATATGTCTTTCTCCAACATCTTTCAAATTCTTTCATCGTTGGCTCAACCTCTTCGCTTTTGATTCTCCCAGAGCATCTAAACAATTCTTAGTGGTGGTTTTTGTTGGAAATATGCCCTAGAGGCAATAATAAATTAGTTATTATTATATTTCCTTGTTCATGATAATCGTTTATTATCCATGCTATAATTGTATTGATAGGAAACTCAGATACATGCGTGGATACATAGACAACACCATGTCCCTAGTAAGCCTCTAGTTGACTAGCTCGTTGATCAATAGATGGTCACGGTTTCCTGACCATGGACATTGGATGTTGTTGATAACGGGATCACATCATTAGGAGAATGATGTGATGGACAAGACCCAATCCTAAGCCTAGCACAAGATCATATAGTTCGTATGCTAAAGCTTTTCTAATGTCAAGTATCATTTCCTTAGACCATGAGATTGTGCAACTCCCGGATACCGTAGGAATGCTTTGGGTGTACCAAACGTCACAACGTAACTGGGTGGCTATAAAGGTACACTACGGGTATCTCCGAAAGTGTCTGTTGGGTTGGCACGAATCGAGACTGGGATTTGTCACTCCGTGTGACGGAGAGGTATCTCTGGGCCCACTCGGTAGGACATCATCATAATGTGCACAATGTGATCAAGGAGTTGATCACTGGATGATGTGTTACGGAACGAGTAAAAGAGACTTGCCGGTAACGAGATTGAACAAGGTATCGGGATACCGACGATCGAATCTCGGGCAAGTATCGTACCGCTAGACAAAGGGAATTGTATACGGGATTGATTAAGTCCTTGACATCGTGGTTCATCCGATGAGATCATCGTGGAACATGTGGGAGCCAACATGGGTATCCAGATCCCGCTGTTGGTTATTGACCAGAGAACGTCTCGGTCATGTCTGCATGTCTCCCGAACCCGTAGGGTCTACACATTTAAGGTTCGGTGATGCTAGGGTTATAGAGATATTAGTATGCGGTAACCCGAAAGTTGTTCGGAGTCCCGGATGAGATCCCGGACGTAACGAGGAGTTCCGGAATGGTCCGGAGGTAAAGAATTATATATAGGAAGTGCTATTTCGGCCATCGGGACAAGTTTCGGGGTCATCGGTATTGTACCGGGACCACCGGAAGGGTCCCGGGGGTCCACCGGGTGGGGCCACCTGCCTCGGGCGGCCACATGGGCTGTAGGGGGTGTGCCTTGGCCTATATGGGCCAAGGGCACCAGCCCCAAGAGGCCCATGCGCCAAGAGATGGGAAAAAGGGGAGAGTCCTAAAAGGGGAGGGCACCTCCGAGGTGCCTTGGGGAGGATGGACTCCTCCCCACCCTTGGCCGCACCCTTCCTTGGAGGAAGGGGCAAGGGCTGCGCCTCCCCCTCTCTCTTGGCCCTATATATAGTGGGGAAAAGGAGGAGCAAACCAATCTAAGGCCTGGCGCCTCCCTCTCCCTCCCGTGACACATCTTCCTCCTCCCGCAGCGCTTAGCGAAGCCCTGTTGGAATCCCGCTACTTCCACCACGCCGTCGTGCTGCTGGATCTCCATCAACCTCTCCCTCCTCCTTGCTGGATCAAGGCATGGGAGACGTCTCCGTTCCATACGTGTGTTGAACGCGGAGGTGCCGTCCGTTCGGCGCTAGGATCATCGGTGATTTGAATCACGACGAGTACGACTCCATCAACCCCGTTCTCTTGAACGCTTCCGCGCGCGATCTACAAGGGTATGTAGATCCACTCCTCCCTCGTTGCTAGATGACTCCATAGATAGATCTTGGTGACACGTAGGAAAATTTTGAATTTATGCTACGTTCCCCAACAGTGGCATCATGAGCTAGGTCTATTCGTAGATTCTATGCACGAGTAGAACACAAAGTAGTTGTGGGCGTTGATTTTGTTCAATATGCTTGCCGTTACTAGTCTTATCTTGATTCGGCGGCATCGTGGGATGAAGCGGCCCGGACCAACCTTACACGTACACTTACGTGAGACCGGTTCCACCGTCAAACATGCACTAGTTGCATAAGGTGGGTGGCGGGTGTCTGTCTCTCCCGCTTTAGTCGGATCGGATTCGATGAACAGGGTCCTTATGAAGGGTAAATAGCAATTGGCATATCACGTTGTGGTCTTTGCGTAGGTAAGAAACGTTCTTGCTAGAAACCCATAGCAGCCACGTAAAACATGCAACAACAATTAGAGGACGTCTAACTTGTTTTTGCAGGGTATGCTATGTGATGTGATATGGCCAAAGGATGTGATGAATGATATATGTGATGTATGAGATTGATCATGTTCTTGTAATAGGAATCATGACTTGCATGTCGATGAGTATGACAACCGGCAGGAGCCATAGGAGTTGTCTTTATTTATTCATGACCTGCGTGTCAACATAAACGTCATGTAATTACTTTACTTTATTGCTAAACGTTAGCTGTAGTAGTAGAAGTAATAGATGACGTGACAACTTCAAGAAGACACGATGATGGAGATCATGGTGTCATGCCGGTGACGATGATGATCATGGAGCCCCGAAGATGGATATCAAAAGGAGAAATATGATATTGGCCATATCATGTCACTATTTGATTGCATGTGATGTTTATCATGTTTATACATCTTATTTTCTTAGAACGACGGTAGTAAATAAGATGATCCCTCATAACAAATTCAAGAAGTGTTCTCCCCTAACTGTGCACCGTTCCTAAAGTTCGTCGTTTCTAAGCACGCCGTGATGATCGGGTGTGATGGATCCTTACGTTCACATACAACGGGTGTTGACGAGCCTAGCATGTACAGACATGGCTTCGGAACACATGCAAAACACTTAGGGTTAACTTGACGAGCCTAGCATGTACAGACATGGCCTCGGAACACAGAAGACCGAAAGGTCGAGCATGAGTCGTATAGAAGATACGATCAACATGAAGATGTTCACCGTCGTTGACTAGTCCGTCTCACGTGATGATCGGACACGGCCTAGTTGACTCGGATCATGTAATCACTTAGATGACTAGAGGGATGTCTATCTGAGTGGGAGTTCATAAGATGAACTTAATTATCCTGAACATAGTCAAAAGGATTTTGCAAATTATGTCGTAGCTCACGCTATAGTTCTACTGTTTAGATATGTTCCTAGAGAAAAATTAGTTGAAAGTTGATAGTAGCAATTATGCGGACTAGGTCCGTAAACCGAGGATTGTCCTCATTGCTTCATAGAAGGCTTATGTCCTTAATGCACCGCTCAGTGTGCTGAACCTCGAACGTCGTCTGTGGATGTTGCGAACATCTGACATACACGTTTTGATGACTACATGATAGTTCAGTTCAATGGTTTAGAATTGAAGCACCAAAGATGTTTTGAAACGTCGCGAAACATATAAGATGTTTTGAGGGCTGAAATTGGGATTTCAAGCTCGTGCCCACGTCAAGAGGTATAAGACCTCCGACGATTTTCTTAGCCTACAAAACTAAGGAGAAGAGCTTAATTGTTGAGCTTGTGCTCAGATTGTCTGAGTACAACAATCGCTTGAATCAAGTGGGAGTTGATCTTCCAGTTGAGATAATGATGTTTCTCCGAAGTCATTACCACCAAGCTGCTAGAGTTTCGTGTTGAACTATAATATATCAGGGATATATATGATGATCCTTGAGATATTCGCGATGTTTGACACCGCGAAAGTAGAAATCAAGAAGGAGCATCAATTGTTGATGGTTGGTGAAACCACTAGTTTCAAGAAGGTCAAGGGCAAAAAGGGATGCTTCATGAAACGGCAATTCAGCTGCTGCTCTAGTGAAGAAACCCAAGGTCGAACCCAAACCCGAGACTGAGTGCTTCTGTAATAAGGGAACAGCCACTGGAGCAGAATTACCCTAGATACTTGGTAGATGAGAAGGCTGGCAAGGTCGATAGAAGTATATTGGATATAAATTGTGTTAATATGTACTTTACTAGTACTCCTAGTAGCACCAGGATATTAGATACCGGTTCGGTTACTAAGTGTTAGTAACTCGAAATAAAAGCTGCGGAATAAACGGAGACTAGATAAAGGTGAGCTGACGATATGTGTTGGAAGTGTTTCCAATGTTGATATGATCAAGCATCGCACGCTCCCTCTACCATCGAGATTGGTGTTTGCGTTAAGCATAGACATGATTGGATTATGTCTATCGCAATACGATTGTTCATTTAAGGAGAATAACGGTTACTCTGTTTATTTGAATAATACCTTCAATGGTCTTACACCTAAAATGAATGGTTTATTGAATCTAGATCGTAGTGATATACATGTTCATGCCAAAAGATAGTAATGATAGTACCACCTACTTGTGGCACTGCCACGTAAGTCATATCGGTATAAAATGCATGAAGAAACTCCATGCAAATGGACCGTTTTGACTCACTTGATCTTGAATCACTTGAGACATGCAAATCATACCACATGGGCAAGATGACTGAAAGCCTCGGTTTCAGTAAAATGGAACTAGAAAGCAAATTGTTGGAAGTAATACATTTTGATGTGTGCAGTCCAATGAGTGCTGAGGCATGTAGTGGATATCGTTATGTTCTTTCTTCACAAATGATTTGAGTAGATGTTGAGTATATTTACTTGATGAATCACGAGTCTGAATTATTGAAAGGTTCAAGTGATTTCAGGGTGAAGTTGAAAGATCGTCGTAGCAAGAGGATAAAAGATCTATAATATGATCATAGAGATGAATATCTGAGTTACGAGTTTGGCACAAAATTAAGACATTGTGGAAATCGTTTCACAACTAATACATCCTGGAACACCATAGTGTGATGGTGTGTCCGAACATCATAACTGCACCCTATTGGATATGATGCATACCATGATGTCTCTTATCGAATTACCACGATAGTTTATGGGTTAGGCATTAGAGACACCCACATTCACTTTAATTAGGGCACCACGTAATTCCGATGAGATGACACCGTATGAACTATGGTTTAGAGAAACCTAAGCTGTCATTTCTTAAAAGTTTGGGGCTGCGACGCTTATGTGAAAAAGTTTCAGGCTGATAAGCTCGAACCCAAAGCGGATAAATGCATCCTCATAGGACACCCAAAACAGTTGGGTATACCTCCTGTCTCAGATCCGAAAGCAATAAGGGATTGTTTCTAGAATCGAGTCCTTTCTCGAGGAAAAGTTTCTCTCGAAAGAATTGAGTGGGAGGATGGTGGAGACTTGATGAGGTTATTGAACCGTCACTACAACTGGTATGTAGCAAGGCACAGGAAGTTGTTCCTGTGGCACCTACACCAATTGGAGTGGAAGCTTATGATAGTGATCATGAAACTTCAGATCAAGTCACTACCAAACCTCGTGGGATGACAAGGATGCATACTACTTCAGAGTGGTACGTAATCCTGTCTTGGAAGTCATGTTGCTAGACAACGATGAACCTATGAGCTATGGAGAAGCGATGGTGGGCCTGGATTCCGATAAATGGGTTGAGGCCATATAATCTGAGAGAGGATCCATGTATGAAAACAAAGTGTAGACTTTGGAAGAACTACTTGATGGTCGTAAGGCTGTTGAGTGTAGATGGATTTTAAAAGGAAGATGGACAATGATGGTAAATGTCACCATTAAGAAAGCTCGACTTGTCGTTAAGATGTTTCCCGACAAGTTCAAGGAGTTGACTACGATGAGACTTTCTCACTCGTAGTGATGCTAAGAGTCTGTTGGAATTGTATTAGCAATTACTGCATTATTTATGAAATCTTGCAGATAGGATGTCAAAACATTGTTTCCTCGACGATTTTTGAGGAAAGGTTGTATGTGATACAACCGGAAGGTTTTGTCAATCCTGAAATATGCTAATAGGTATGCAAAGCTCCAGCAATCCATCTAAGGACTGGAGTAAGCATCTCAGAGTTGGAATATATGATTTGATAAGATGATCAAAGATTTTGGGTTTATACAAAGTTTATGAGAAACTTGTATTTCCAAAGAAGTGAGTGGGAGCATTATAGAATTTCTGATGAGTATATGTTGTTGACATATTGTTGATCAGAAATGACGTAGAATTTCTGGAAAGCATATAGGATAATTTGGAAAGTGTTTTCAATGGAAAACCTGGATTAAGCTGCTTGAACATTGAGCATCAAGATCTATAAGGATAGATCAAAACGCTTAATGGTACTTCCAAATGAGCACATACCTTGACATGATCTTGAAGTTGTTCAAGATGGATTAGTCAAAGGAGTTCTTGCCTGAGTTGTAAGGTATGAAGTTAAGACTTAAAGCTCGACCACGGCAGAATAGAGAAAAAGGACGAAGGTCGTCCCCTATGCTTAAGACATAGGCTCTATAGTATGCTATGCTGTGTACCGCACCTGAAATGTGCCTTGCCATGAGTCAGTCAAGGGGTACAAGAGTGATCCAAGAATGGATCACAGGACAGTGGTCAAAGTTATCCTTAGCAACTAGTGGACTAAGGAATTTTCTTGATTATGGAGGTGGTAAAAGAGTTCGTCGTAAAGGGTTACGCCGATGCAAACTTTCACACTAATCCAGATTATTCTGAGTAGTAAACTGGATTCGTATAGTAGAACAGTTATTTGGAATAGCTCCAAATAGAACATGGTAGCTGCATCTAGGAGATGACATAGAAATTTGTGAAGCGCACATGGATCTGAAAGGTTCAGACCCGTTGACTAAAACCTCTCTCACAAGCAACATGATCAAACCCAGAACTATTTGGGTGTTAGTCACATGACGATGTGACCTGTGAGTGTTAATCACATGGCGATGTGAACTAGATTATTGACTCTAGTGCAAGTGGTAGACTGTTGGAAATATGCCCTAGAGGCAATAATAAATTAGTTATTATTATATTTCCTTGTTCATGATAATCGTTTATTATCCATGCTATAATTGTATTGATAGGAAACTCAGATACATGCGTGGATACATAGACAACACCATGTCCCTAGTAAGCCTTCTAGTTGACTAGCTCGTTGATCAATAGATGGTTACGGTTTCCTAACCATGGACATTGGATGTCGTTGATAACGGGATCACATCATTAGGAGAATGATGTGATGGACAAGACCCAATCCTAAGCCTAGCACAAGATCGTGTAGTTTGTATGCTAAAGCTTTTCTAATGTCAAGTATCATTTCCTTAGACCATGAGATTGTGCAACTCCCGGATACCGTAGGAATGCTTTGGGTGTACCAAACGTCACAACGTAACTGGGTGGCTATAAAGGTACACTACGGGTATCTCCGAAAGTGTCTGTTGGGTTGGCACGAATCGAGACTGGGATTTGTCACTCCGTGTGACGGAGAGGTATCTCTGGGCCCACTCGGTAGGACATCATCATAATGTGCACAATGTGATCAAGGAGTTGATCACGGGATGACGTGTTACGGAACGAGTAAAAGATACTTGCCGGTAACGAGATTGAACAAGGTATCGGGATACCGACGATCGAATCTCGGGCAAGTATCGTACCGCTAGACAAAGGGAATTGTATACGGGATTGATTAAGTCCTTGACATCGTGGTTCATCCGATGAGATCATTGTGGAACATGTGGGAGCCAACATGGGTATCCAGATCCCGCTGTTGGTTATTGAACCGGAGAGTCATCTCGGTCATGTCTGCATGTCTCCCGAACCCGTAGGGTCTACACACTTAAGGTTCGGTGACGCTAGGGTTATAGAGATATTAGTATGCGGTAACCCGAAAGTTGTTCGGAGTCCCGGATGAGATCCTGGACGTCACGAGGAGTTCCGGAATGGTCCGGAGTAAAGAATTATATATAGGAAGTGCTATTTCGGCCATCGGGACAAGTTTCGGGGTCATCGGTATTGTACCGGGACCACCGGAAGGGTCCCGGGGGTCCACCGGGTGGGGCCACCTGCCCCGGGGGGCCACATGGGCTGTAGGGGGTGTGCCTTGGCCTATATAGGCCAAGGGCACCAGCCCCAAGAGGCCCATGCGCCAAGAGAGGAAAAAAAGGGGAGAGTCCTATAAGGGGAAGGCACCTCCAAGGTGCCTTGGGGAGGATGGACTCCTCCCCACCCTTGGCCGCACCCTTCCTTGGAGGAAGGGGCAAGGGCTGCGCCTCCCCCTCTCTCTTGGCCCTATATATAGTGGGGAAAAGGAGGAGCAAACCAATCTAAGGCCTGGCACCTCCCTCTCCCTCCCGTGACACATCTTCCTCCTCCCGCAGCGCTTAGCGAAGCCCTGTTGGAATCCCGCTACTTCCACCACGCCGTCGTGCTGCTGGATCTCCATCAACCTCTCCCTCCTCCTTGCTGGATCAAGGCATGGGAGACGTCTCTGTTCTGTACGTGTGTTGAACGCGGAGGTGCCGTCCGTTCGGCGCTAGGATCATCGGTGATTTGAATCACGACGAGTACGACTCCATCAACCTCGTTCTCTTGAACGCTTCCGCGCGCGATCTACAAGGGTATGTAGATCCACTCCTCCCTCGTTGCTAGATGACTCCATAGATTGATCTTGGTGACACGTAGGAAAATTTTGAATTTATGCTACGTTCCCCAACAGTTTTCGTCATCATTCTCAACATTTGAAGACCGAACAAGAGTTTCTCTGCAATCATATCCGTTCTTCCAAAGATTCATGGTTCTAGCTTAATGCCATCCTCTCATAATTTTTTTCGATTATGAGAATTCTTTCCACCCATACGGAGCAATTCAGGGGTCTTTCCAGTTTGATTCTCCGGAGCCCATCATCTCAGAATTATTCATTCTCATCTTGTAGCTATCGTTCTCCAAATCTTACCGGTGCATCGTTCAAGTATTCTCTAGTCCGCTCGTGATATCGTCGTTCTCATGTATCCAAATCCCCTAAAGTTTCTTCATTCGTTTTCCAATTCTTCCCAGTGAATTGTGCCTTTGCTACTTCCATTTTCAATTCTTACGGTGGTTCGTTCAAGAGTTCTCTTCCATGGTTATCATATCAATTCATTCGTTCTTTCCAATCCTACCGGCGGATCGTTGAAGATTTTTCTCAAGTTTGTGCTATATCTATCTTAATCCTTTCTACGAGAATAAGTAGTATGCCAAATCCATTGCTTGTCATCAATTTATATTGGTGAAGGAGGAGCATAACATAATTCTTATTCTTGTTTCATCCAAGGGATTAATTCCTTATTCCAGAGGCTCATCAAATTCTTGATTTCATTTGTTCATCTTTCTTTTTCGGAGTTCCAGGTTTTCCCCATTATCTCGTCGCGAAGCTCCATCTAAATCATCGCAAGGCTTCACCTTGTGTTTTCAACTTCTCTTTCTTTTCGTTATCCTTTTTTATTACCAGAGTTCTTCAGGGAGGCTCTACACGATGGCTCATCAAGGATTTAATTCCTTCTCGAAGTTTTCATCAAGATTCTTTTCAAAGGAGCTCAAGTATTCTTCATCTTGCATTCCGAAGTGCAATTTTTTCTATCTTATCTTTTTCAGGTGGTGTTATGTCATTCTTGACAATTTCCCTTCGTGTTTCATGATTCACAAGTTGTTAAGAATGAGATATTTAAACCCATCACTTTTTTCCTTGGAGTTATCTTGGTATAGATTTTACCTAAAGTCTTTGGGAATGTTGCTCTTTGTGATGATTACCTATGATCCAAGTTTTCTTATCACCTCGGTGGTAGAACCTTTCTATCTTTTCTAGCTCTCAATCAAATCTTTTCCCCGTGAGTGGCAGGTTGTCACCTCATAATTTTGAGATGTATTCCATAATCCCATATCAAGCTTATCCTTTCGTTGTTGATAATCCAACAACTCCGTTCTAGCATTTGATGTAAGCGTGCTCTCTCAAGATCTTGTCTCCCTCCGTTCATTCCATTCCATTCTTTCATTTCTTCCGGAGGCATAGTGATGTTGCTCCATTCTGTCATCATCTCGAGTTGTGAGGATCGTGTTCTTTTCATGCTTATCCATTTAACCGGAGTGTTGTGTCCTCTGCTCAAGTTCTTTTCTTCTCATCTAGTCTTGCATCTCTTTTCAACTACGGTGCTATCCGAATTTGTTCTTCCTTGTTCCTCTTTTCTAACGGAGTGTTTTCAACTTAGATCATCTCCGTTGTATTCTTTTCTCGAAATTTTTTAACCTGTCAAGGTTCTTTGGTTTCACTCGTTTGTCAAAGAAGCAACATAGTTTTACCTCTTCTCTTCCTCTTCCGTTTTTTCCCTCCGGTGCCATCCTAGATCTCGGGACAAGATCCTCTCTTAGTGGTGGAGTGTTGTAACACCCCGGATGTAACTTGCCATATTTGTAACTCCGACTCTTGCCTTTTCCGGAGATGCGATTTGATATTCCCTTCGTGGTTGGGTTTTGTCTTCGTTTTGCATTTTGTTCATGTCATGCATTTCATATCATGTCATCATGTGCATCTCATTTGCATATGTGTTCGTCTCATGCATCTGAGCATTTTCCCCATTGTCCGTTTCGCAACCCAACACTCCTACTTGCACCGGCACACCCCACCTGTCTCTTTTCGTGAGCGGGTGCTAAACATTCTCAGAATGGACCGAGATTTTCCAAGTGGCCTTGGTACACCACCGGTAGACCGCCTGTCAAATTTCGTTCCATTTGGAGGTCGTTTGATGCTCCAACGGTTAACCGGGTAACCGCAAAAGCCCCTTGTGTGTTGCAGCCCAACACCCCTCCAAAATAGCCCAATAACCCATCTAAACCATCTCCATGTCCTCTGTCGTCAGATCATGATCGTGTGGGCGAAAACTACACCTCATTTGGACACTCCAAACTCCCTCTACCTATAAATATGTGATCCCCTCCGAATTTTCGCGGATGAACCCTAACCTCCTCCTACTCCGCGCGTCCGGACGCGTCCGCGCCGCGCCGGACATGTCCGCCGCCCTCAGCCACGTCGCTCCAACCAATCGTGGAGCGCCACGTCATCCCCGCCGCCGCTCTCCTCCAACCGCACGCCGCCACATGTTGCCGCCGTCCCCCTCTACCGCGCAGGCCCGCGAACCCAGAGCAGGCCTGCCGAGCCTGGTCGACACCGCCCGCACCGCCCGGCTCCCCGCAGCCTTCGTGCCGCCCGAGCGCGCCTCGCTCCTACCGCCGGCGAACCTCGCCACTGCCGCCGACGACCCCAGCAGTCACCGCTGCCCGAAGAACTCACCGCCACCTTCGACCCCAGGTGGATCCAACCGCTTCCCGGCGCCCACGCCAAGATCCGCCGCCGCCATGGCGTTCGACCCCGCCCTCCGCCCCGGATCCCATCGCGCTTGCTCTTCCGTCCGCCCTGGCCTTTGCTGGAGTGCCGCCCCACCTTGCCGAAGGTGTGTCGCTGCCCCTGCCTCCCTCGATCCAGGCAGGATCGAGGAGGAGGACGACGCCCTCGCCCCTGGGCCTCCTCCTGCGTCTGTGGGCCGGCCTAGCCCCAGATCCACCGGCCCACCGCACCGCTCCATGTTTTGGGACGATCCCACTGGGTGAGCTGCCCCTAAGTCTCGCCCTGAGCACGTTTTCCTATTCCCCACTCGTCTCTGTTTTTTTCAAAAAAACAACTAAGTCCTCAGATCCTCATAATTTGTGCCCCTCTTCATCATGTCACATCTCCATGACCATAGGTCTAAATGATGCATATGATATGTCGAATTGTTCGTCTCGTTGAGCTATCCATGCTAGAAGCATTTCCATGCATGTTCATGTTCATTATGATGCCATTTTCATTGATGCAAGAGTGCTATAAAATGTTAGCTGCTGGTACTTATCAGATCATGAGGTTTTTTCATTTTTGTTGCATTTGATGTGTTCATCATATGAGCTTGAGGTCTACATGTGTTTTGAACTACATCACGCCATCTTTACAGAGGTGCTTGTCTTGTATTTTTATGATCTATTTGGTGACTATCACAAGCATGCAAACTAAGCTTCGTGATGTTGATGTTTTCAGGGACTTCGGATTTTGCCAAGTCTTTTCCTGTTGTTATTTTGATGCCATGTAAACTGATGCTACAGTGAGATCCATGCTTATTTTGGGATACTTAAGTAAGGGTATTTTGAGCATGTGGTTATGCTCTATCCATCCATGCCCCTATTTGAAAATGTTCCTGGCAGAATGTTAACATGTTAATCAATATTTCCATGGTTGTTGCTAGTGGTCCATGCTTCCTATGAACTTGCTCTTGCCATGGTTAGCTTCATGAACATGTCATCTTGCATTCGGTATGCTTATTTTGTCATGCAATGCTTTGTGGTGAGTGTCATGAGCTCGCAAAGTTGCTATCGTGAATCTGTAAATGACATGCTCTGTTTTTCTGCTAAGTCTGAAATTGTTAATAAAACTTGCTATGTTTACTTGGGTTCCATCATATCTTCTGTGCCTTTTTAGCTCATGTTCTAGTGTGATTTAGCCATAGCTCAGTGTTCATGTTTAATCAAGCATCTCTTGTAAATCACTATCATATGCTTTGTTGCTATGTTGGAGTGCAGTAGCTTAGTTTCTTGTTGCATTCTAAGTGTCATCGTGCTGTTAATCACAGTTTTGCGTCATCCTTGTTTTGCTTGCCATTTGCAAACCGTGCATCCGTTTCCGGTGATCTTTATATCGTTTCGACCTAAATAATCTCATCTTTCCAGCGGCACACTTGATTTGCCAAGTTGATGCCTTGACCTTTCTTTCACTCCCGGAGCACGCATATGCATTGCATATCATGCCATGTGTCATGAATTAACACGTCAGATGTCCTTAGTGTCAGGACTTAGTCGCAAGGCCAACGCATCTATGTGGTAGCTTGAGAGGGGTTGATCGGGACGAGAGACGCAACACACAAGACAAAGATTTAGATAGCTTCGGGCCCCGGGAAACATCATCCGGTAACAACCCTACATGCTGTTTGAGGCTAGATCTCATTATCATCACGAGGGAGTTGCCGTAAACCGGCTCTCCTCTAATTGTGTCTAGCCCTAAAGATTTGCTGTTTGCTTGTCCCTCTTTGGGGAGCCCTCCCCTCCTTATATAAGTTGAAGGGGCAGGTTACATGTAGAGTCCATCTTGGACTAAGATTTAAACTATTTTGACTTCCTTTCCTGGGCTTCTTAACGTCTCCCGGTTTAACATTGTCTGCCGGTTTAACATTGTATTGCATCATGTTGCTTGTGCATTGCACCGTGATTGATTTGTTGGTCCTTTTCTTGTGTTCTTGCTTTGGGTAGAGCCGGGAGACGAGTACGTGAATGAGGAACCTGTTGAGTATGCTTACGAGGATCAAGCTTTCGACAACTCGAGAACTATGCAGGCAAGATGACCATACCCTCGAAATCACTCCTATCTTTGCTTGCTAGTTGTTCATTCTATCGCTATGTCACGCTACCTACCACTTGCTATATCATGCATCCCATATTCCCATGTCAAGCCTCTAACCCACCTTCCTAGCAAACAACGTTGTTTGGCTATGTTACCCGTTTTGCTCAGCCCCTCTTATAGCGTTGCTAGTTGCAGGTGTAGATGAATCTTGTTCCATGTTGGAACATGGATTTTGTTGGGATGCCATTATTATATCTTAATTAATTTAATGCATCGATATACTTGGTAAAGGGTGGAAGGCTTGGCCTTATGCCTGGTGTTTTGTTCCACTCTTGCCCCCCTATTTCCCGTCATATCGGTGTTATGTTCCTTGATTTTGCGTTCCTTACGCGGTTGGGTGTTATGGGAACCCCTTGACAGTTCGCCTTGAATAAAACTCCTCCAGCAAGGCCCAACATTGGTTTTACATTTGCCTACCTAAGCCTTTTCCCTTGGGGTCTGCAGACTCAAGGGTCATCTTATTTTAACCCCTCCCCCCCCGGGCCAGTGCTCCTCTGAGTGTTGGTCCGAACCGAGTAGACCACGGGGCCACCTCGGGGAAACTTGAGGGTTGGTTTTACTCGTAGGATGTCTCATCCGTGTTGCCTTGAGAACGAGATACGTGCGACTCCTATCAGGATTTGTCGGCACATCGGGCGGTTTGCTGGACTTGTTTTACCATTGTCGAAATGTCTTGTAACCGGGATTCCGAGACTGATCGGGTCTTCCCGGGAGAAAGAATATCCTTTGTTGACCGTGAGAGCTTGTGATGGGCTAAGTAGGGACACCCCTGCAGGGTATAAACTTTCGAGAGCTGTGCCCGCGGTTATGTGGCAGATGGGAATTTGTTAATATCCAGTTGTAGAGAACTTGACACTTAACTTAATTAAAATGAATCAACTGCGTGTGTAGCCGTGATGGTCTCTTTTTGGCAGAGTCTGGGAAGAGAACACAGTCTCGTGTTATGCTTGAACGTAAGTAGTTTCAGGACCTCTTCTTGATCACTTATAGCTTCTCGATCGTTGCGCTGCTTCTCTTCTCGCTCTCTTTTGCGTATGTTAGCCACCATATATGCTAGTGCTTGCTGCAGCTCCATCTCACTACCTTCTCCTACCCATAAACTTAAATAGTCTTGATCTCGCGGGTGTGAGATTTTTGAGTCCTCGTGACTCACGGATACATCCAAACAGTTGCAGGTGACGAGGATACCAGTGCAGGAGACGATACCAAACTCAAGTGGGAGTTCGACGAGGATTCGGGCCGTTACTATGTTTGTTTTTCGGATGATCAGTAGTGGAGCCCAGTTGGGATGATCAGGGATCAAGCATTTGGGGTTGTCTTCTTTTTTTTGGGTTCCGTAGTCGGACCTTTGATTGTACTTTGGATGATGTATGAATTATTTATGTATTGTGTGAAGTGGCGATTGTAAGCCAACTCTTTATCCCTTTTTTATTCAGTACATGGGATGTGTGAAGATTACCCCTCTTCGACAAGCTTACCATGTGGCTATGCCTCTAAGTTGTGCCCCGACACGTGGGAGATATAGCCGCATTGTGGGTGTTACAAGTTGGTAATCAGAGCCATCCCCGACTTAGGAGCCCCCTGCTTGATCGAATCACTGATGCTGTTGAGTCTAGAATAAAATCTTTTGAGTCTTAGGATTATATATATTGGAGAGTAGGATTATTTTTACTCCTCAGTCCCTTCGTTGCTCTGGTGAGGCCTCCTGACTTAGAAGTTTTGACTCTTCTCTCCTCAAATTTCACGATTTTTTTAGGATCACACGGGTATCTTGGAATCGTTCCGATGGTCTTGTGACGAGAACATTGTTCTTGGTGCCTCCTGACATTTAGGGGTTGTGGCGGTGTCCCGGGGAGTTGAGCTCCGAGGTGTTGTTGTCACAACTTTATCGTTGCAGTTCTGGAATACCTGAGCTCGCCAACATTGAAAATCTATTTTATGCAATTGTTGGTGAGATAACCTCGACGTAGTCCGTGCCCGAAGATCATTGTTTTTCTTGCCATTTGCAAACCGTGCATCCGTTTCCGATGATCTTTATATCGTTTTCGACCGAAATCATCTCATCTTTCCAGCCGCACAATTGATTCGCCAAGTTGATGCCTTGACCTTTCTTTCCCTTCCAGAGCACGCATATGCATTGCATATCATATCTTGCATATCATGCCATGTATTGCATCATGTTGCTTGTGCATTGCACCGTGATTGATTGTTGGTCCTTTGCTTGTGTTCTTGCTTTGGGTGGAGCTGGGATACGAGTATGTGAATGAGGAACTTGTTGAGTACGCTTACGAGGATCAAGCTTTCGACAACTCTGAGAACTTTGTAGGAAAGATGACCATACCCTCGAAATCACTTCTATCTTTCCTTGCTAGTTGTTCGTTCTATCGCTATGTCGCGCTACCCACCACTCTCTATATCATGCCTCCCGTATTGCCATGTCAAGCCTCTAACCCACCTTCCTAGCAAACCGTTGTTTGGCTATGTTACCGCTTTTGCTCAGCCCCTCTTATAGCGTTGCTAGTTGCAGGTGTAGATGAATCTTGTTCCATGTTGGAACATGGATTTTGTTGGGATATCATTATTATATCTTATTTAATTTAATGCATATATATACTTGGTAAAGGGTGGAAGGCTCGGCCTTATGCATGGTGTTTTCTTCCACTCTTGCCGCCCTAGTTCCCGGCATACCGGTGTTATGTTCCTTGATTTTGCGTTCCTTACGCGGTTGGGTGTTATGGGAACCCCTTGATAGTTCGCCTTGAATAAAACTCCTCCAGCAAGGCCCAACCTTGCTTTTACATTTGCCTACCTAAGCTTTTCCCTTGGGTTCTGTAGACTCAAGGGTCATCTTTATTTTAAACCCTCCCAGGCCAGTGCTCCTCTGAGTGTTGGTCCGAACCGAGTAGACCGCGGGGCCACCTTGGGGAAACTTGAGGGTTGGTTTTACTCGTAGGATGTCTCATCCGGTGTTGCCTTGAGAACGAGATACGTGCGACTCCTATCGGGATTTGTTTGCACATCGGGCGGCTTTGCTGGTCTTGTTTTACCATTGTCAAAATATCTTGTAACCGGGATTCCGAGACTGGTCGGGTCTTCCCGGGAGAAGGAATATCCTTCGTTGATCGTGAGAGCATGTGATGGGCTAAGTTGGGACACCCCTGCAGGGTATAAACTTTTGAGATCCATGCCCGCGGTTATCTGGCAGATGGTAATTTGTTAATATCCAGTTGTAGAGAAGTTGACAATTAACTTAATTAAAATGAATCAACTGCGTGTGCAGCCGTGATGGTCTCTTTTCGGCGGAGTCCGGGAAGAGAACACGGTCTCGTGTTATGCTTGAATGTAAGTAGTTTCAGGATCTATTCTTGATCACTTATAGCTTCTCGACCATTGCGTTGCTTCTCTTCTCGCTCTCTTTTGCGTATGTTAGCCACAATATATGCTAGTGCTTGCTGCAACTCCACCTCACTACCTTCTCCTAGCCATAAACTTAAATAGTCTTGATCTCGCGGGTGTGAGATTGCTGAGTCCTCGTGACTCACGGATACTTCCAAACAGTTTCAGGTGCCGAGGATACCAGTGCAGGAGACGATACCGAACTCAAGTGGGAGTTCGACGAGGATTCGGGCCGTTACTATGTTTCTTTTCCGGATGATCAGTAGTGGAGCCCAGTTGGGACGATCGGGGATCTAGCATTTGGGGTTGTCATCTTTTATTTTGGGTTCCTGATGTCTACTACACAACCTTCTTCTTGTAGACATTGTTGGGCCTCCAAGTGCAGAGGTTTGTAGGACAATAGCAAATTTCCCTCAAGTGGATGACCTAAGGTGTATCAATGCATAGGAGGCATAGGATGAAGATGGTCTCTCTCAAACAACCCTGCAACCAAATAACAAAGAGTCTCTTGTGTCCCCAACATACCCAATACAATGGTAAATTGATGGTAATACAAGTGCAATATGGATAGTAGATAATAGTTTTTGTAATCTGAAAATATAAAAACAACAAGGTAACTAATGATAAAAGTGAGCGTAAATGGTATTGCAATGCGTTGAAACAAGGCCTAGGGTTCATACTTTCACTAGTGCAAGTCCTCTCAACAATAATAACATAATTAGATCATATAATTATCCCTCAACATGCAACAAAGAGTCACTCCAAAGTCACTAATAGCGGAGAACAAACGAAGAGATTATGGTAGGGTACGAAACCACCTCAAAGTTATCCTTTCTGATCGATCTATTCAAGAGTCCGTAGTGAAATAACATAAAGCTATTCTTTCCGTTCAATCTATCCTAGAGTTCATACTAGAATAACACCTTAAGACACAAATCAACCAAAACCCTAATGTCACCTAGATACTCCAATGTCACCTCAAGTATCCCTGGGTATGATTATACGATATGTATCACACAATCTCAGATTCATCTATTCAACCAACACAAAAGTACTTCAAAGAGTGCCCAAAGTTTCTACCGGAGAGTCAAGACGAAAACGTGTGCCAACCCCTATGCATAGATTCGCAAGGTCACGGAACCCGCAAGTTGATCACCAAAACATACATCAAGTGGATCAATAGAATACCCCATTGTCACCACAGGTATCCCACACAAGACATACATCAAGTGTTCTCAAATCCTTAAAGACTTAACTCGATAAGATAACTTCAAAGGGAAAACTCAATCCATTACAAGAGAGTAGAGGGGGGAGAAACATCATAAGATCCAACTATAATAGCAAAGCTCGCGATACATCAAGATCGTACCACCTCAAGAAGACGAGAGAGAGAGAGATCAAACACATAGCTACTGGTACATACCCTCAACCCCGAGGGAGAACTACTCCCTCCTCGTCATGGAGAGCACTGGGATGATGAAGATGGCCACCGGAGTGGGATTCCCCCCTCCGGCAGGGTGCCGAAATGGGTCTAGATTGGTTTTCGGTGGCTATGGAGGCTTCTAGCGGCGAAACTCCCGATCTATTGTGCTCCCCGAAGTTTTTAGGGTATATGGGTATATATGGGAGGAAGAAGTACGTCGGTGGACCTCTGGGCTGTCCATGAGGCAGGGGGCGCCCAGGGGGGTAGGCACGCCCCCCACCCTCGTGGGCAGCTCGGGACTCTCCTGGTCCAACTCTGATACTCCGTGGGCTTCTGTGAAGTTTCAGGTCAATTGGACTCTGTTTGATTTTCCTTTTCTTCAATACTCTAAAACAAGGAAAAACAGAAACTGACATTGGGATCTAGGTTAATAGGTTAGTCCCAAAAATCATATAAAATAGCATATAAATGCATATAAAACATCCAAGGTTGATAATATAATAGCATGGAACAATAAAAAATTATAGATACGTTGGAGACGTATCAGCATCTCCAAGCTTAATTCCTGCTCGTCCTCGAGTAGGTAAATGATAAAAACAGAATTTTTGATGTGGAATGCTACCTAACATATTTATCCATGTAGTTCACTTTATTGTGGCAAGAATATTCAGATCCATAGGATTCAAGACACAATTTTAATATTGACATAAAAATAATAATACTTCAAGCATACTAACCAAGTAATCATGTATTCTCAAAATAACATGGCCAAAGAAAGCTATGCCTACAAAATCATATATTCTAGCTATGCTCTACATTCACCTCACAAAATATTTAAATCATGCACAACCCTGATAACAATCCAAGCAATTGTTTCATGCTTTTGATGTTCTCAAACTTTTTCAATCTTCACGCAATACATGAGCGTGAGCCATGGACATAACACTATAGGTGGAATAGAATGGTGGTTGTGGAGAAGACAAAAAGGAGAAGATAGTCTCACATAAAATAGGCGTATCGACGGGCTATGGAGATGCCCATCAATAGATATCAATGTGAGTGAGTAGGGATTGCCATGCAACGGATGCACTAGAGCTATTAGTGTATGAAAGCTCAACAAAAGAACTAAGTGGGTGTGCATCCAACTTGCTTGCTCATGAAGACCTAGGGCAATTTTGAGGAAGCCCATCATTGGAATATACAAGCCAAGTTCTATAATGTAAAATTCCCACTAGTATATGAAAGTCACAACATAGGAGACTCTCTATCATGAAGATCATGGTTCTACTTTGAAGCACAAGTGTGGTAAAAGGATAGTAGCATTGCCCCTTCTCTCTTTTTCTCTCATTTTTTTATTTGGGCCTTTTCTATCTTTTTATGGCCTTTTTTTATTTGGGCATTTTCTCTTTTTTGGCCTCTTTTTTTAGTCCAGAGTCTCATCCCGACTTGTGGGGGAATCATAGTCTCCATCATCCTTTCCTCACTGGGACAATGCTCTAATAATGATGATCATCATACTTTTATTTACTTACAACTCAAGAATTACAACTCAATACTTACAACAAGATATGACTCTATATGAATGCACCCGGCGGTGTACCGGGATGTGCAATGACTCATGAGTGACATGTATGACAGAATTATGAATGGTGGCTTTGCCACAAATACATTGTCAACTACATGATCATGCATAGCAATATGACAATGACGGAGCGTGTCATAATAACGGAACAGTGGAAAGTTGCATGGCAATATATCTCGGAATGGCTATGGAAATGTCATAATAGGTAGGTATGGTGGCTGTTTTGAGGAAGGGATATGGTGGGTTTATGGTACCGGTGAAAGTTGCGTGGTACTAGAGAGGCTAGCAATGGTGGAAGGGTGAGAGTGCGTATAATCCATGGACTCAACATTGGTCATAAAGAACTCACATACTTATTGCAAAAATCTATTAGTTATCAAAACAAAGTACTACGCGCATGCTCCTAGGGGGATAGATTGGTAGGAAAAGACCATCGCTCATCCCCGACCGCCACTCATAAGGAAGGCAATCAATAAATAAATCATGCTCAGACTTCATTACATAACGGTTCACCATACGTGCATGCTACGGGAATCACAAACTTCAACACAAGTATTTCTCAAATTCACAACTACTCACTAGCATGACTCTAATATCACCATCTTCATATCTCAAAACAATTATAAGGAATCAAACTTCTCATAATATTCAATGCACTTTATATGAAAGTTTTTATTATATCCCTCTTGGATGCCCATCATATTAGGACTAAATTCATAACCAAAGCAAATTACCATGCTGTTTAGGACTCTCAAAATAATATAAGTGAAGCATGATAGATCAATTATTTCTATCTAATAAAACCACCACCGTGCTCTAAAAGATATAAGTGAAACACTAGGGCAAATGACAAACTACTGCGAAAGATGTAAGTGAAGATCAATGAGTAGTCGAATAATTATGCAACTATGTGAAGACTCTCTAACATTTAATAGTTTCAGATCTTGGTATTTTATTCAAACAGCAAGCAAAGAAAAAGAAAAATGACATTCTAAGAATAGCAAACATCATGTGAAGAAGCAAAAACTTAGGATCAACCGAAACTTACCGATAGTTGTTGAAGAAGAAAGGCGGGATGCCAACCGGGGCATCCCCAAGCTTAGACGCTTGAGACTTCTTGAAATATTATCTTGGGATGCCTTTGTCATCCCCAAGCTTGAGCTTTTGTATCTCCTTAATTCCTCTCATATCACGGTCTCCCTAAATCTCAAAAGCTTCATCCACACAAAACTAACCAAGGACTCGTGAGATAAGTTGGTATAAACCAATGCAAAAAACCTTATCATACTCTACTGTAGCAAATCACTAAAATTATTAGTAAAAATTTAATACTAAATGCCTCTGCATATTTAATAGTCCTATCCTCAAATAAACTCATTAAAGAAGCAAACATATGCAAACAATGCAAACATAACAGCAATCTGCCTAAACAGGACAGTCTGTAAAGCATGCAGCAGGATCAATACTTCCCTACCTACAAAAATTATGAAAGAAAATTCCAACTGTAGTAAATTTATCATAGCTTATTATGCAAAAGGTTTCAACATTTTATCACATTCTGAATTTTCTAGGGAATTTTTGTAACAGCGGTAAACTTTCTGTTTTCAAACAGCGACATGTGGACTTGTAAAATAGGCATAGTAAAGGCTATCAATGCCACTTTTATTGAAATAAAAGATGCAAAACATTGTTCTAAATAACATCAATCAAATACTAACAAAATAAATTGACGCTCCAAGCAAAACACATATCATGTGGTGAATAAAAATATAGCTCCAAGTAAAGTTACCGATGAACGAAGACGAAAGAGGGGATGCCTTCCGGGGCATCCCCAAGCTTAGGCTCTTGGTTGTCCTTGAATATTGCCTTGGGGTGCCTTGGGCATCCCCAAGATTAGGCTCTTGCCACTCCTTATTCCATAGTCCATCTAGTCTTTACCCAAAACATGTAAACTTCACAACACAAAACTTAACAGAAAACTCGTAAGCTCCGTTAATATAAGAAAATAAAACCACCACTTAGGTACTGTTGTGAAATCATTCTAAATTCATATTGGTGTAATATATATTGTATTACAACTTTTCTATGGTTCATAAACTCTATTACTAGCCATAGATTCATCAAAATAAGCAAACAACACACGAAAAACAGAATCTGTCAAAAACAGAACAGTCTGTAGTAATCTGTAGGTTTCGAATACTTCTGTAACTCCAAAAATCCTGAGAAATTAGGAAGTCCTAGGAAATTTGTTTATTGATATACTGCATGTGGAATTGGTATTTTATCTCTCTCTGGTAAGAAATGAAAATTATTATCGTGAGCGCATACTTTCTGTTTTTTACAGCAAGATCAAATAACAATCACCCTATAAGATCCTAAAGGCTTTACTTGGCACAAACACTAATTAAAACATAAAGAACAAAATCATAACAGAGGATAGATAAATTATTTATTACTAAACAGGAACAAAACGCAAGGAACAAAAATAAAGTTGGGTTGCCTCCCAACAAGCGCTATCGTTTAACGCCCCTAGCTAGGCATGATGATTTCAATGATGCTCATATAAAAGATAATAATTGAAACATAAAGAGAGCATCATGAAGAATATTACTAGAACATTTAAGTCTAACTCACTTCCTATGCATAGGGATTTTTTAGCAAACAATTTATGGGAACAATAAACAACTAGCATAGGAAGGCAAAACAAGCATAATTTCAAGATTTTCAACACATAGAGAGGAAACTTGATATTATTGCAATTCCTACAAGCTTATATTCCTCCCTCATAATAAATTTCAGTAGCATCATGAATGAATTCAACAATATATCTATCACATAAAGCATTATTTTCATGATGCATAAGCGTAGAATTTTTATTACTCTCCACATAAGCAAATTTCTTCTCATGAATAGTAGTGGGAGCAAACTCAACAAAGTAACTATCATGTGAGGCATAATCCAATTGAAAATTAAAATCAAGATGACAAGTTTCATGGTTATCATTATTCTTCATAGCATACAAGTCATCACAATAATCATCATAGATAGCAACTTTATTCACATAATCAATTGGAACCTCTTCCGAAATAGTGGATTCATCACTAAATAAAGTCATGACCTCTCCAAATCCACTTTCATAATTATAATAATCATAAATAGGAGGCATGATATCATCATAATAAATTTGCTCATCAAAACTTGGTGACTAAAAATATCATCTTCATTAAACATAGCTTCCCCAAGCTTGTGGCTTTGCATATCATTAGCATCATGGATACTCAAGGAATTCATACTAACAACATTGCAATCATGCTCATCATTCAAATATTTAGTGCCAAACATTCTAATGCATTCTTATTCTAGCATCTGAGCACAATTATCAGAATCCTTATTCTCATGAAAGACATTAAAAAGATGAAGCATATGAGGCATCCTTAATTCCATTTTTTTGTAATTTTCTTTTATAAACTAAACTAGTGATAAAACAAGAAACTAAAATATTCGATTGCAACATCTAAAGATATACCTTCAAGCACTCACCTCCCCGGCAACGGCCCCAGAAAAGAGCTTGATGTCTACTACACAACCTTCTTCTTGTAGACGTTGTTGGGCCTCCAAGTGCAGAGGTTTGTAGGACAGTAGCAAATTTCCTTCAAGTGGATCACCTAAGGTTTATCAATCCGTAGGAGGCATAGGATGAAGATGGTCTATCTCAAACAACCCTACAACCAAATAACAAAGAGTCTCTTGTGTCCCCAACACACCCAATACAATGGTAAATTGTATAGGTGCACTAGTTTGGCGAAGAGATGGTGATACAAGTGCAATATGGATAGTAGATAATAGTTTTTGTAATCTGAAAATATAAAAACAGCAAGGTAACTAATGATAAAAGTGAGCGTAAATGGTATTGCAATGTGTTGAAACAAGGCCTAGGGTTCATACTTTCACTAGTGCAAGTCCTCTCAACAATAATAACATAATTGGATCATATAACTATCCCTCAACATGCAACAAAGAGTCACTCCAAAGTCACTAATAGCAGAGAACAAACGAAGAGATTATGGTAGGGTATGAAACCACCTCAAAGTTATCCTTTCTGATCGATCTATTCAAGAGTCCGTAGTAAAATAGCATGAAGCTATTATTTCCGTTCAATCTATCCTAGAGTTCGTACTAGAATAACACCTTAAGACACAAATCAACCAAAACCCTAATGTCACCCAGGTACTCCAATGTCACCTCAAGTATCCATGGGTATGATTATATGATATGTATCACACAATCTCAGATTCATCTATTCAACCAACACAAAAGTACTTCAAAGAGTGCCCCAAAGTTTCTACCGGAGAGTCAAGACGAAAATGTGTGCCAACCCCTATGCATAGATTCCCAAGGTCACGGAACTTGCAAGTTGATCACCAAAAAATACATCAAGTGGATCAATAGAATACCCCATTGTCACCACAGGTATCCCACGCAAGACATACATCAAGTGTTCACAAATCCTTAAAGACTCAATCCAATAAGATAACTTCAAAGGGAAAACTCAATCCATTACAAGAGAGAGGGGGGGAGAAACATCATATGATCCCACTATAATAGCAAAGCTCGCGATACATCAAGATCGTACCACCTTAAGAACACGAGAGAGAGAGAGAGAGAGAGATCAAACACATAGCTACTGGTACATACCCTCAGCCCCGAGGGAGAACTACACCCTCCTCGTCATGGAGAGCACCGGGATGAAGAAGATGGCCACCGGAGAGGGATTCCCCCCTCCGGCAGGGTGCCGGAACGGGTCTAGATTGGTTTTCGGTGGCAATGGAGGCTTCTGGCGGCGGAACTCCCGATCTATTGTGCTCCCCGAAGTTTTTAGGGTATATGGGTATATATGGGAGGAAGAAGTACGTCGGTGGACCTCCGGGCTGTCCATGAGGCAGGGGGCGTGCCCAGGGGGTGGGCGCGCCCCCTGCCTCATGGGCAGCCCGGGACTCTCCTGGTCCAACTCTGGTACTCCGTGGGCTTCTTCTGGTCCAAAAATAAGTTCCGTGAAGTTTCAGGTCAATTGGACTCCGTTTGATTTTCCTTTTCTGCGATCCCCCTGGGAACGCCCCCCACCCTCGTGGGCAGCCCGGTACTCTCCTGGTCCAACTCCGGTACTCCGTGGGCTTTTTCTGGTCCAAAAATAAGTTCCGTGAAGTTTCAGGTCAATTGGACTCCGTTTGATTTTCCTTTTCTGCGATACTATAAAACAAGGAAAAAACAGAAACTGGCACTGGGCTCTAGGTTAATAGTTTGTCCCAAAAATCATATAAAATAGCATATAAATGCATATAAAACATCCAAGGTTGATAATATAATTGCATGGAACAATAAAAAATTATAGATACATTGGAGACGTATCAGTTCCGTAGTCGAACCTTTGATTGTACTTTGGATGATGTATGAATTACTTATGTATTGTGTGAAGTGGCGATTGTAAGCCAACTTGTCGGTGTCAAAACCGACGGATCTCGGGTAGGGGGTCCCGAACTATGTGTCTAAGGCGGATGGTAACAGGAGGCAGGGGACACAATGTTTTACCCAGGTTCGGGCCCTCTTGATGGAGGTAAAACCCTACGTCCTGCTTGATTAATATTGAAGATATGGGTAGTACAAGAGTAGATCTACCACGAGATCGGAGAGGCTAAACCCTAGAAGCTAGCCTATGGTATGATTGTATATTGTCCTACGGACTAAAACCCTCCGGTTTATATAGACATCGGAGAGGTTAGGGTTACACAAGGTTGGTTACAAAGGAGGAGATACACATATCCGTATCACCTAGCTTGCCTTCCACGCCAAGTAGAGTCCCATCCGGACACGAGGCAAAGTCTTTAATCTTGTATCTTCATAGTCCAATAGTCCGGCCAAAGGATATAGTCCGGCTGTCCGAAGACCCCCTAATCCAGGACTCCTACAGTAGCCCTTGAACCAGGCTTTCAATGAGATGAGTCCGGCGCGCAGTATTGTCTTCGGCATTGCAAGGCGGGTTCCTCCTCCGAATATACCACGGAAGAATTTGAATATAAGGATAGTGTCCGACCCTGCAAAATAAGTTTCCACGTACCACCGTAGAGAGAATAATATTTCCACAAATCCAATTTGCTGACTTATTTTGGCAACACAACATTATGTCATGGCCCAGTGATTATTCGAACTGTTTCCTTTAACTAGCCCCGCACATAACGCGAGGCAGTTTTTTGACACGTCTTGTCAAAGCAGAGATCGTGTCCCCTTATCACGGGATTCTCATCAATATGGATGTGGGTAACCCAACCGCACCATCGATTATGGCGCTTGGGGGACAAGCGAGTTTTACCAAGCTAGTGGGGGCGCATAGTTTCATCTGCCCATATAAAGGGATAAGGATTTACCTTTTCATCCACGCCTTGTTCCTCCTTTGCTCATCCACCTTCGCACACTCGAGCTCTAGCGCCCCAGATCGCATTTCCCACCTCGACCTTGTCAAACCATGTCCGGAGTGGGAGGCAGGTGGTGGTCTCCTCCGTCACGGAGGGACACGTCAAGAAGCTGAGGAGAGCCGGATACTTGCCCGACGGCATCGCGCACCGGCTCCCAGAGGAGGGGCAGCTCATCCCCACCCCCAGGCCCCATGAGAGGGTAGTGTTCCTCACCCATTTCCTCCGCGGACTGGGATTTCCTCTCCACCCATTTGTCCGGGGATCATGTTCTACTACGGCCTGGATTTCCACGATATGGCCCCAAACTTTATCCTCAATATCTCAGTGTTTATCGTCGTGTGCGAGGCTTTCCTCCGCATCAAGCCCCACTTCGGTTTATGGCTGAAGACTTTCAATGTCAAGCCGAAGGTAGTGAGTGGCCGCCAGGCGGAGTGCGGAGGCGCCATGGTGGGCAAGATGCCCAACGTCACATGGCTCGAGGGCTCCTTCGTGGAGACCATAAAGGGGTGGCAATCGGGGTGGTTCTACATCATCGAGCCGCGTGACCCTACATGGGTAGCGGCCCCCGAGTTCCGATCTGGCTTCCCCACACGGCTCACCGCCTGGCAAGAGAAGGGCCTGTCCTGGGGTAGTCCGGGAGAGCTGACCGGACTCCAAACATGTATTCAAAACAAGGTGAACAAGAAGCTCAAACTCGTCAACGTAGTCCAGGTCATGCTCCACCGCCGGATCCTCTCGTGCAAACAACGGGACTTCAACTTGTGGGAGCTCGACCTGGTGCAGCACCGAACTCTGAACAGGCTCTTCGACACAACTCACGAAGATGCCTGGAGGGTGCTGTTCAAGAGCGCCGAGGTCCCCCTCCCATTACTGAGGATCGCGGATTCAACGCGAAGCGCCAAGCCAGTGCGGTAAGCAGCTTTACCTCTCACAGGATACTTATTTTTTATAGATTGACTCCATGCGGGATCTAAACTCCCGTACCTTTGACAGGACTGGCAGGAGACGGCCGGACAGATCGACTGTCCGGCTCCTTTGCCCGAAGGCCCAGCAGATGCTCTTCTGGCGAAGATGCTGACTCTGGCCCTT
Organism: Triticum urartu; assembly: GCF_003073215.2. Lineage (NCBI taxonomy): Eukaryota > Viridiplantae > Streptophyta > Magnoliopsida > Poales > Poaceae > Triticum > Triticum urartu. The sequence continues at coordinate 385,151,427 of NC_053025.1, read as the reverse complement.
ATACGGTGCCGGAGAAGACAAAGAAGGCCAAGGGAACCCGAAAGAGTTCCCGACGCCAGGTGTCGTCGGACTCACTGTCTGAGGACTCTACGACGCAATCCTCCCCCGAAGACGAGGAGGCAGAAGAAGATGCTCCCCCTCCAGACGGGGGAGACAAGAAAAGGAAGGCCGCCCCAACTGGGGAGGGCGAAGGGTCCAAGAAGGGGAGAACTCTCCTTCCAGATTGCTCTACCACCACTGCCGATGGCGAAGACGAGTGGCTGCCCAGGGCCAAACCCGTGGGGAAGTCGTAAGTATTCGGATACCAGAGTAAGTCATAGTATTCCTTTGTCGCACTACTTCACCTAATGCCGAAATATGATTATGCAGGCCGCCTCGAGCCCGTATCGATGTATCATCGGACGGCTCCTTGGTTTCGTCGGATATGGATAGCGATCCAGTCCCGACCGCCACCTCCCCTCATCCTGCGGACGACGCCAAGGTGCTGTCTCACGAGGCACCAGGTCGAGGGGAGACAGTCCCGGAGGCGCCTCAAGGCGGCCTCCCGGACTCCGGGAGCCGAGGGGACAAGGCCCCTGAGAGCTCCGAGTTCGGCCCTCAGCCGAACACCGTGCCGGAACCTCCAGTGGTTCCGGACTCGGGCAAGCAGCCTCCTTCTAAGAGGGGAGAGACACCTGTACCGGTGACTGTTGGCGTTCTGGGAACGGGGGTCCCCAGACTTGCCTGCCTGCGGCGTGGCTCAAAGGGGGGCCCAGCACGGCCCATCTTCATCAACACAGACCCAAGACCCTCGCGAGGGGCCAAGCCTCACGGGGCGGACGACACGGAACTTCCTCAGGCACGGCCACATCAGGCTGGCTCGCGAGGAGGCGGAGAGATCAAGGCGGGGTACCTCACGAGGTGCCCGTGACGTAAGCCATGACGACCAAAGGCGCCAGGCGGGCGCCAGCCGCGCAGTGTCCTCCTTTCCTCTTTGGTGCAAAGGGAGCAAGCGCAGGTGAGAGCATCAAACAAAGGCACCCGTTTCGGTGCAACGAGACCAAGACCAGTCCAATGGCAGGGAGGAAGTCATTGTGGAGCCCAAGCCAGCGTCACCACCAGAGCCTTTGGCAGGCGAGGACCAACTTTAGTCAGGATAAGTGTACCAGATGTTCCCCTTCAAAATGGCCAATTGTTGGCGCCCTTCCCGCTCAATATTTGGGAAGAGGCCCAGGGCCTTTGCCTATAAATAGGACTAGCCACCCCCAGGGTAGGGGGGCAATCAAGAAGGGAGAATCTAGAAGCCAAGAGAGAAACTAGCTAGGATTAGATCGAGTAGCATCACATAGAGAGAAAGAGAGAAGGGCGACTGAACTCCTCCTAGCAGTCCATCCCCCCAGCCAAGAACATACCCTCGCGAGGCTGTTCTTCCTTGTATTGCTCATCGTCATCAACCCAAGAGGCAATTCACCACACCACACACTGGAGTAGGGTATTACACCACAACGGTGGCCCGAACCAGTATAAACCCTGTGTCTCTTGTGCTGTTCTTTCCATAGCTTAGATCTTAGCGAGGCGGAGGGGTGCAGGTAGGTAGAAGGCGAAATCTCCGCGCGCACCCCAGTGTTCGAACCTCAAGGGTCTGCCGGAACCCGAAATCCGGCATTTGGCGCGCCAGGTAGGGGTGCACCGGAATTCGTCTTCCACCACCCCGTTCTCCTCCGACCATCGCGTCCATGTCTGACGCCCGTCGGGCCCGCGCCGAGCGCCGGGCCGCTCTCGCTTCCCGCGTCGCCCGGACGGCTCCTGTCGGCGGGCGTCCTCGCCGTTCCTCGTCACCTGCCATCAACGCCGCCACCGGCCCGGTGGGGAACGAGCAGCAAGCGTCGTCTCAGCATCCATCCGTGCGGCAAGACGGCCGCACCGCTACTCCCTCGCTCACCCCAGCTGGTTCTTTGTCCCGCGCGCTCCGTGCACCCATGGAGGCTCGAGCTGCGCTCATCGCGGCAAACGAGCTCCTGCGCTACCGCCCCGTCGACAACGTCTACGAAGAATGGCTCGACCGCGTCGCCAAGCTCGTCCGCGCCGCAGGGGGCTCTCCTGCGCCGTCTGTTCCGCTGCACCGCACCCCGCCCCGCGTGGGCGACGAAGCTCCAGGGGCGCCCCAGCCGCCTCCTCCTCAAGAAGGCGCCATGGCTCCAAGGCGCGTGGCCCCTGGGCGGAACCCACTCCGTCAGGTGCCAGCGCGGCAAGAGCGGAGCTGCCAAGAAGTCCCTCGCCCGCAAGAAGCTGCTCGGGCGCTCCCTGCTCCAGCACGTCGCGACCATGCTCCTGCTCCCGCACGTCAAGACCCCGCGCTGCTCCCAGCTGCAGCGCGTGGGGACATGCAAGACCAAGCTCTCCGTCACCCAAGGCCTCCCGTGGCCATAGCAGGCTGTCGTGCCTTCACCACCGAGCTACGCAGCGTCGCGTGGCCCGGCAAGTTCAAGCCAGACCTGCCTCCTCGTTACAACGGCACGGCCGACCTGCAGAGTTCCTCCAGCTCTGTGAGCTGGGCATCGAAGCTGCCAACGGAGACGAGAAAGTCATGGCGATCTGGTTTCCCATGGCGCTCAAGGACGGGGCCCGCACCTGGCTCCTGAACTTGGCTCCAGGCACGATCTCCTCCTGGGACGAGATGCGCACCCGCTTCATCGCCAACTTCCAAGGTACTCGCGACCGGCCACCCGCCGTGAGCGACATGCGCCGCATCAAGCAACAACCCGGAGAGACCCTGCAGAAGTACATCCGGCGCTTCAACAACGCACGCCTCAAGATTCCCAAGGTGACCGAGGAGGCCATCATCTCAGCCTTCTCCGACGGCATGCGTGATGTCAAGATGAAGGAGGAGCTGGCGATGCATGAAGACCTGTGCACTTCCTTGGAGTTGTTCAACTTGGTAACCAAGTGTGCCAGGGCTGAGGAAGGGCGTCTCTCCCTCCTCGAGCTGCCTGCCGCGGACCCAGAAGAGAAGAAGCCCAAGGCCAAGGATGTGAAGCGCAAGGGGGCTGCCGTGCTCGCGGCAGAACCAGACACCAAGCAGGGCAGAGATCAGCCCGAATCTTCCAAGGGCAGTCGGTACTGTGTGTACCACGACCTCCACACCCACAACACCAACGAATGTCAAGAGCTCCGAGCCGTGCGAGAAGGAAGGATTGGCCGTCGCCTCGACCACGGTGACCGGGGCTACAGTCGAAGAGGAGGAAGGAACGCAGGATGCTGGGAAGACCGCTGCCCGCGCCAAGGGTGGCGCGATCGACCTCGCGAGGATCGCTGGCAAGACCCGCCTCGCGAGGGAGACTGGAGGGATCAGCCTCCCGAGGATCACCCGCAAGGCAACGCAGGCCTCCCTCCACTGCCGCCGCAGCCAAGGAGAAACGAGGACCGCCATCGAGCATCCTGGGCCTGGGGGCTTCCAGGAGCCGCGTGCGATCGCCTGCATCCTGGGCGGGGCTCAAGCCCCAGCCTCTCAATGCATCTTCAAGCAGTTCGCCCACGAAGTGAATGCAGTCCTCCCCAAGCTCGAAGCCACGCGCCCTCTCAGGTGGTCGGCGTGCGCCATCATGTTCAGCTCAGCAGATCAGCTCAAGTGTGCGGCCACAGCCGGAGTCCTCTCGATGCTTTGTTCCCCAATCATCAGCATCATGGTGGTCACCAGGACCCTCATCGATGGCGGGGCAGGGCTCAACGTCCTGTCCGTGGAAACATTCAACAATCTCCAAGTGCCCTACAGCCAGCTTCAGCCAACCAAGCCTTTCTCCGGAGTCACCGACGGCTCCACGGTCCCAATTGGGCGGGTCCGCCTCCCTGTCACCTTCGGGGCACGCGACAACTACCGCACTGAGCTCATCGACTTCGACGTTGCTCACATTCACCTGCCGTACAATGCCATCCTTGGGTACCCAGCGCTGGCCAAGTTCATGGCCGTAACTCACCACGGCTACAACGTCCTCAAGATGCCAGGAAGTGGCAGAGTCATCACGGTGCCCTGTGAAGAGAAGGACGCGGTGTGTTCCCTGGAACGAGCCTTTTAGGCCGCATCACTGGAAGACCCGGATCGCGGAAGCAGGAGGCTTCCCGAGACCACCCCCAAGAAGAAGAAGACACCGTCCGGCCCAGCCCCTCAGGAGGCAGGCCCCTCAGGGCCCGCGCCTGCCCAGGGGGAACCTCCTTCCATCGCATAAGAAAGCGCGCCTGGCGCCCTCCTCGGGCAGGGCTCGCGGGCTCTCCCCTGGAGGGCCACCGACCTGGCTAAGGTCACGAGGGAGGCGCTTGGGCACCACATGGAGGCGTGTTTCGAAGCTCGTTTCCCTCAAGAAGGAGTAAGGCAAGGAGAGCCAGACCCTCAGGAGTTCGTCAGCAAGGCCATTCAGGAGCTACAAGAGTCAAGAGTCATGAAAGGCGGCCGCCGCCTACCAGCTGTGGCTCCCCATCCAGGTGAGGATGGTGGGCTGCGCGTCTGCATCGACATACCAGGGCTCAATCGAGTCGCCTCTCTGGAGCGCCTCTGGCCCTCGCGAGTGGGGCGCTGCGAAGGTCCACCCCACAGCTACGTTCGCATGCCTTACGGCTTGCCGAACGCGGCTGCCACGTACCAACGCCTCATGAGGGGCATCATGGAGGCTCAAGAGGCCAGGCGTTCTGCAGCCCTGGCGGAGACGGAGATGGTCCGCGAGGAGCCACCAGCGCCTCCGGAGCCTCCCGGGGCCCCTAGGCCTGGGGGCTCGTGAGGATCGGCTTCCGCAGCCCACCGAGTCTGCTACACCAACACTCCTTCGTCATCAACATCATCAGGTGACATCTTTCAAGTTTCATTTCCAGCTGGGAGCGCCCCCCAGAGCTGCATTATTCCCAGGCCGCGTGGGTCCGTCCCTGCGGCATGTATCCCCTTTATTTCATGTTGTTAGCTTACTTTGTTGGGGGCGCCCCACGGGCTGCATCATCCCCAAGTCGCTCGGGCCTGACCCAGTGATGTCCGCCTTCCCAGCATCTATTTGAATGAATCCACTCCTTCGCGGCTAATGTGTTTGGCCTAGTTGCCCGCTCAACTGACACCAACTGACGGAGCTGCTCCCAAACGGCACGACGCTTGCGCATGGGTCCGTCCCTGCAACACCGACAAACCTGAATGGCTGAGCTCTGGCCGCGGCAGCCCCGCATGGCACCACCTCGTCAAGCCTTCAGTGCCTCATCGCCCCTCGGAAGCAACCAACGGCTGACTGTCAATTGTCATGGAAACCCCTCGTTCTTTCTATGATGGGTCTACAGGATCTCCTAAAGGAGCTGCGTCAGGCGAGGCCCTTGCGGTGTCTCCTTCACTCTCATCCGCGTGAACCGCTTGCACGTTAAAGGGGGGGTGCCTGAGCATCGCGACTCAGGGCTCCTACTGGCTCTCCAGCCCTCACCCTCTGGCCTTGTCCACGGCATCGCGACCTGGCATACCAGCGACGGCTGAGACTCGCTCGAGGGCCGGGACCCGAGGACGTAGAGCAGAAAGGGGAGCAAAGGCAAGAGGGGAGGGACATGCGAGGACCTCGCCGAGCAACCTCACGCCTGCCGATGCACGGACCCGACGACACACCAGAGAGCGGTCCCTGATTCTCAAGATAAGTCACCACCCGGAAGCACCAGCTACCGTGGCACCATCCCCGCACCTAATGCAATCCCGTGTTAGCGACGCCGCTCTCCTTTCTCACCGAACGACGGCTGCTTGAGCGCCAAAGGGGACCTCCTGAGCATCGCAACTCAGGAGCTCTTACCGGACCCCGGGTCGCTCACCTCCTGGCCTTGACCACGGCATCGCGACCTGGCATACCAGCGACAGCTGAAGCCGCCTTGGGACTGGGACCTGTCGGCGCAGAGCACCAAGCCCTCGTGAGGTTCGAAAGGGAGAACTGAGCTAAGACGGAATGAGCAACTCGCACAATTCTATGACAAGGGTTATATTAACAAACAGGATCACAGGCACCTTACAAGCCCTCACAGGACGCGTCTTTGATTCCTTGCAGGGAACAGATCCTAAAAGGACGCTAACTACATGCGCCCCTGCAAAAGACGCCATCGTCAACAGCGGGCCGTCAAGCACCGGCACCAACCCCATCCAGATCAGAGTCGGTGACGGCCTGACGAGCCCGCCCTGCTCCAGGAGCGGCGCCGGCTCGGGGGCTCGTAGCTGTCGTCACTCATCTCCGGAGTCGCGAAGAGCTCGCCGGAGTCGCTGGACCCTCCGCCGCCTCGGCCGCCTGAGCAGCCGCCAAGGGAGTGGTCGGCGGGCCCAGTCCTCGCCGTAGCAGGGTCCCGACCACCTCTCCCGGGGCAGCACTCTAGCCGGAGCCCGTTCGCATCGAAGACCTTGAAGAACATCACCGAAGCATCGTCGTACTCCAAGTGGATCGCGAAGGCTCCTCTTGTCGTGCAAACCCGGGCGATTTCGCTCCAGCCTCGAGTCATGAAGACCTCGCCCGGGGCAACGACTGCGACCTCTACCTCGGTGTGACGTAGCTTTCTACCTCCTTGGTTGTTGCATCATGTGTTCGACAATAGTGCTGTCGGACAGGGTTTCCAGAGATTAAGGTCCTGAAAAAGAGAAAAATAACCAGACGGGAAGCCCCTAGTGCGGTTTAAGCCGCGTCTTGGGGCGTGCCGCAGTTGTGCCCCCCTCCCCACCTGTGCCCATGGTATTTTTAATGCGTAATTATGTACGCGTGGCACGAGTTTTGTCGTTTGGCTGGGACTGGGGTGGGGGCCGCATTGCTACGCGAGCTCAGATCGCGCCAGGCGGTCTAGTTGTCGATTGCTCCGAGCGCGCTTGAAGGTGTCCAGGTCTTGGAATGCCAAACCAGTGGATTGCCTTGAGAGGCTGCTTTGCGCTTCTGCTGCGAGGGCCGTGGTGTGCTCCTCCGTTCGGAGAGAGCGCTCTGTGTTCCCATTGACTGTAATAACCCCGCGAGGTCCTGACATCTTGAGCTTGAGGTATGCATAATGCGGTACCGCATTGAATCTCGCAAATGCGGTTCGCCCGAGCAGTGCATGATAACCACTGCGGAACGGGGCTATATCGAAGATTAACTCTTCGCTTCGGAAGTTATCCGGGGATCCGAAGACCACTTCCAGTGTAATTGAGCCTGTGCAATGGGCCTCTACACCTGGAATGACGCCTTTAAAGGTCGTTTTTGTGGGTTTGATCCTTGAGGGGTCTATACCCATTTTTCGCACTGTGTCCTGATAAAGCAAGTTCAGGCTGCTGCCCCCATCCATAAGGACTTGAGTGAGGTGAAATCCGTCAATGATTGGGTCCAGAACCAGTGCGGCGAATCCGCCATGACGGATACTAGTGGGATGGTCCCTGCGATCGAAAGTGATCGGATAGGAGGACCATGGGTTGAACTTTGGGGCGACTAGCTCCAACGCATATACGTCCCTGAGCGCACGCTTCCGCTCCCTCTTGGGGATTTGGGTTGCATATATCATGTTCACCGTCCGCACTTGTGGGGGAAACCTCTTCTGTCCTCTGGTGTGTGGCTGCCGGGGCTCCTCCTCGTCATCGCTATGTGGCCCCTTGACCTTGTTTTTGGTGATTAACTTGCCGGCTTGCTTGAACACCCAACAATCCCTGTTGGTGTGATTGGCTGGCTTATCTAGGGTGCCGTGTATTTGACACGAGCGATCGAGTATATGGTCCAAGCTGGACGGACCCGACGTACTTTGTTTGAATGGCTTTTTCCTCTGACCAGGTTTAGAGCCTTTGAATCCGGCATTGACTGCCGTATCCTCGGTATTATCGTTGTTAATGCGGCGCTTATGTTTGTTGCGACATGACCTGCTATTGCCGTCCTTGGTATCCGAACTACCATGGTTCTTTGATATGTTATTAGTGCGAGCCAGCCAGCTGTCTTCTCCCGCACAAAAGCGGGTCATGAGTGTCGTGAGGGCTGCCATAGATTTCGGCTTTTCCTGACCAAGGTGCCGGGCTAGCCATTCGTCGCGGATGTTGTGTTTGAAAGCCGCTAGGGCCTCTGCATCCGGACAGTCTATGATTTGATTTTTCTTTGTTAGGAACCGAGTCCAGAATTGCCTGGCCGATTCTTCTGGCTGCTGAATTATGTGGCTCAAGTCATCGGCATCTGGTGGCCGCACATAAGTGCCTTGAAAGTTGTCGAGAAATGTGGCTTCTAGGTCTTCCCAACAGCTAATGGACTCTACTGGCAAGCTGTTAAGCCAATGCCATGCTGGTCCCTTGAGCTTTAGTGGGAGGTATTTGATGGCGTGTAAGTCATCACCGCGGGCCATCTAGATGTGGAGGAGGAAATCCTCGATCCATACCGCGGGATCTGTTGTGCCATCGTATGATTCAATATTTACAGGTTTGAAACCTTCTGGGATTTGATGATCCATTACTTTGTCTGTGAAGCATAAGGGGTGTGCGGCGCCTCTATATTGGGCTATATCGTGATGCAACTCGAATGGGTCTTGCCTGCCGTGTTCGGCCCGACCGGATTTGCTTTTATTGTATCCGGCGTGACGATTATCGTCTCGCATAGTGGCGCGCCCTCGTGATCCGTAGATCGATCTTGCATGCTTTGCTTTGTCCTCCAATATGTCTCGCAGGTCTGGCGTATCTCCCCATGCCTTTTTATTTGAGTGGCGTCGGGGTGCAGGCTGAGTTTTTGGCTGGAATGCTTCTCTATCGCGGCCACGAGGTGGCCGATCAGCCGCATCATACGCTTCTTCCTCCAGTCGAGGTAGCAACCTGCACTTTGGGTAACTCTTGGAGGGGCGCTCGAGTTTATATTCCTCGGCTGTGAGGACTTCAGTCCATCTATCAGCTAGCAGATCCTGATCAGCTTGAAGCTGTTGCTGCTTTTTCTTAAGGCTATTTGCCATGGCTATAAGCCGGTGTTTGAAGCGCTCTTGTTCGACGGGATCCTCTGGCACGGCGAATTCGTCGTCGCCGAGGCTTGCCTCGTCTTCGGAGGGGGCATGTAATTATCATCCTTCGCCTCTCCATCTGCCGCTCTCTCAGGAGGGCTGGCTCCTCCATCCTCCTGCTCTAAATCTTGCTGGAGGGGATTGTTGTTGTCTACGGCACTATCTGGAGTATTATTATTATCTCCTGTGCCGGTATCACCACTTTTGCTTTGGCGGGACTTAGAGCGGCGCCGCTGACGTCGGCGCTTGGGTTGCTTCTTGGAGGGGCCGTCCTCCGCTATCTCGTCGCTATTGCCTTCTTTGGGTGTATCCACCATGTATATATCGTATGATGAGGTGGCTGTCCAATGCCCTGTGGGCAGTGGTTCCTCTTCATCTCTCGCATCGTCGTCCATACCGTCGGTGTCTTCGGAGTCAAAGTCAAGCATGTCGGTTAAGTCATCGACAGTGGCTACTAAGTGGGTGGTGGGTGGGCCATGAATTTCTTCGTCGTCCGCATCCCAGTCCTGCCGGACATAGTTCAGCCATGATCCTCCTGGCAAGGAGAGAGACCTTAATGAGTTCAGTATGTCGCCAAAGGGCGAGTGCTGAAAAATATCCGCGGAGGTAAACTCCATGATCGGTGCCCAATCGGATTCGATAGGAACGGGCGCAGGTGGTTCGGAGTCCGTGGCCGGAGAAGGATCTGGCAGTTTAACAACACGGCTCTCGTGCAAGGTAAGGTCGATGTTTGGCTCGATCACCGCTGAGGGTAAGGCCTCCGTAGCGGGGTCCATCCACCCATCCATGGACGGCGCAACTGGCTCCGAATTGAGGGTCGGAGCGGCTGCCTGTGCGATCTCCTGGACACTGTCCGATGGTAGAGCTAAATCGTACTCATCGTGACTGCGTGACGCACAAGGAAGACGCTCGAATCCGTCGAAGATCAAGTCTCCACGGATATTGGCCGTGTAGTTTAAGCTTCCAAACCTGACCTGGTGGCCAGGGGCGTAACTTTGAATCTGCTCCAAATGGCCAAGCGAATTGGCCCGCAGTGCAAAGCCGCCGAACACGAAGATCTGTCCGGGGAGAAAAGTCTCACCCTGGACTGCATCGCTATCGATGATAGTAGGAGCCATCAAGCCTAACGGCGACGACACAGAGGAACTCTCAATGAAAGCACCAATGTCAGTGTCAAAACCGGCGGATCTCGGGTAGGGGGTCCCGAACTGTGCGTCTAAGGCGGATGGTAACAGGAGGTAGGGGACACAATGTTTTACCCAGGTTCGGGCCCTCTTGATGGAGGTAAAACCCTACGTCCTTCTTGATTAATATTGATGATATGGGTAGTACAAGAGTAGATCTACCATGAGATCGGAGAGGCTAAACCCTAGAAGCTAGCCTATGGTATGATTGTATATTGTCCTACGGACTAAAACCCTCTGGTTTATATAGACACCGGAGAGGTTAGGGTTACACAAGGTCGGTTACAAAGGAGGAGATACACATATCCGTATCACCTAGCTTGCCTTCCACGCCAAGTAGAGTCCCATCCGGAGACGAGACGAAGTCTTTAATCTCGTATCTTCATAGTCCAACAGTCCGGCCAAAGGATATAGTCCGGCTGTCCGGAGACCCCCTAATCCAGGACTTCCACACAACTCTTTATCCCTTTCTTATTCAGTACATGGGATGTGTGAACATTACCCCTCTTGCGACAAGCCTACCATGCGGCTATACTTCTAAGTAGTGCCCCGACACGTGGGAGATATAGCCGCATTGTGGGTGTTACAGAGGTGTACTGTGGAAGGATCCGGACTTTTTGGACTAGGCATGCATAGTAGCTAGTCCAAAAATGGAAGAACACCAAATAAACATAGACAAGCAGGACTAGGGTTTTACGCATCGTTTGCGGCCCGAACCTGGGTAAAAATCCCCTTGCGTTGATGGGTAGACCTGTTCTTTGCGTAGCCCCACGCCCCGCCAACCGAAGAAGGGATTCCCTAGATTCCATAGGTGTCATTTCCTCGACATCTTTGGGGCACCAGGTAGGGGGCCTGAGGTTGTGAAAATCTGGTCTAGAAGTCAACGCATCGACTCCTTCATCGCGATGGCTCCAAAGAAGAGGGCAACAGCGACTAGCCACACTCCGGTGCCATCAGCTAGGCGGGCGGTGTCGTCTGCGGCCGCAACAACCATCCGGGTGGCGACGAAAAAGCTAAGTCACGCAAAACGTTGAGCAATTTCCTTTTTTATATATAGGATTATTTTCCTCGAAGGTTTTTGATCCTTGTATGGAAAACCTGCATGCAAGGGAACCCTTCCGCTATTGGCAACACCCTTGTTCTGTTTCGAGTCCGCTCAATAGTTCAAGCGGCTACGCTGAGAATGGCAAGGTGGCTTGCCTGGCAGCAAGTGCCCCCGGCAGGCTGCTAAGGATCTGTTCCTCAAAGCGCCACACCATGGGTTTACGCGCCGGCAAACCTATCCAACTAAGCGTAGGGTGTGTACATACAAAGAAAGATCAAACAGGAAGATAGAATGCGCCATTTCAAAATACTGCAAAGTTGTATTACATCAGTAGTTGTCGCGGTTCTAACTTAATATAAAATTGTCTTGGTCAAGAACTCGCATCAGCAATGAGAAACGGGGTGGCTAGTCCTGGCGCTGGCCTTCCACCCTCTTGATTCCGTCAACGCTGTTAATGATGGGCTTGATACGCTCTTTGAGTGCCTCGAGGTCCACATCCTCTGGCAAACTCTCAAGCGCGTTGGCGAAGTCGATGCTCGGGTTCTAGAATGCCACCTTGGTGAGCACCTTGGTCAGGGCGCCCCGGCAATGCTTCCGAGCCTCATTAGCCAGATAAGTCGCTCGACTAAGCAGAGCTGTTCCAGGGCATCGAGGACGCCCTTGAAGAACAAGGTCAGCCTGACACTAGGGCTTATGTTCGCCTCCTAGGACTACCTGAAGTTCGGCATGTCCATGACGGCTAGCTGCGTGGTGAGTCTCTCTGCAACGTCAACGAGGCGGCTGATCCAGAGATTTATGCCGTCCACATAGTCCTTGTGGGCGGTGGCATCGCCCTGCCACAGCAGCCTCTCCCCCTCAAGGGCCTTATTCAGGGTCTCCTCATGGGCCCTGACCTCCGAAAGCGTCCCTTCCAAGGTGTCCAGTTTTAGATTCAGATAGTTGATGGAGTCGTTGGCCTCGGAGAGCGGCTTGGTCTTGTCGGAGATGGTGACCTACAAATCCGCCAGAGTGCGGTTAGCCGTGTCCCTGTCCCCCGTCAGCTTTGAGATCTCCTTCTTCAGCTCCTCCCGCTCCAGCTCCAACTTCTCCACCTTGCCGGCTTGGTCTAGGGCCAGAGCATCAAGTGCATCCTTGTGCTTCCGCTCTAGCTCCTAGGACCGCTGCGCAGCGATCTTCTTGATTTCCTCGTCCTTGCCGTGGAGCATGGCGACAAGCGCTTGTCCACGAGCAACAAGGTCTTCCTCCTGGGTGTCCAGCAGAGCTTGCTGCTGCCGCTAGACAGCTTCGTCCTTGGCGGTCTGTTCCTTCGCCGCCTCTTGGGACTTCTCGATGTCGGCCTGCTTCAGGAGGAGCTCTGGCTTGCGCTCATCCAGCTGATCCTGGGCGGCCCTCAGTTCCTGCCGGGCCTCGCCGAACTAGACTAGCATCTGAATGACGCGCTCCTGAAAATATGCTTCTGCCTTGTCCACAGCCGCCATCCTGGAGTTCACCTTATCCTGGCAGGCATGGTGGAGCGGCTGAAGCTTCTGGAAATTGGCGCTCATGGCCCGAAGGAGCTGATCCTCCTAGCAACCACCGCCGCTGGCGCTCGGTTCGTCGACAACCTGGAGCCCAGCGGTGGCGAGCGCCTCATCATCGAAAACCTCCCCTTCGGCTGGCGCTCTGGTGCTTGCCGTCCCTGGGAGGCAGATGAACAGATCATCACCCACTCTCAAGTACTTATCTGGGGCGGGGGCTGCGGGGGAGGAAGGTTGGTCGTTGGCCACCCCCTCCCCGGCTGGCCCCTTGGCGGCCTCCTCGGCAGCGGCCTTGCCGGCCTCCCCGGTAGCAGCCTCGCCACTCTCCCCGGCGGGCCCCTTGACGGCCTCCTCGGCGGCGGACTCAGCGGCTTCACCAGCCGCGATCTTGGTGAACTCAGCTTCGGCATCGTTGGCGACCTCCACGATGACAGTGTCGATGTCTACTTGGTCCATCGAGGTAGGGTCTGGAAACCAGAAAGGAGAATGAAGCGAGGCCAAAATCAAAGTTCAGAACAAATAAAAGAAAGAACAGGGACGAGAGGTAGGCAACTTACCCGTGCCGAACTGAGAAGAAGTGGTTCCCTCCCTGCCAACGTTCATTGTCGGGACGGAGCCACCGGCAACCAAGCTTGCCCCCTCTTCGTCCATGCACGTGGGCTCGGCGGTAGATGCCCTTGCGAGTGACACACCTCTACGTGGTGTGGTCGACGGGGGCGGCGTGTCAGGGGCGGCCCTTAGTGGCTCCTCTTGTTGCCGCTCTCCTCCTGCGAACCCGGCAAGGTCAGCACCAAGGATACACACCTCAATGCCCATCGATGGGGAGTGAATAACGGACTCGCGCTAGGGGCTGAAGAAGGGGCTGCATTGAGGGCTGTTGTCCGGGCTGATCACCACCAACGTCGGCGTGCGCGGAGCGCTCGCCGGGGGCTCGCCGCCCGTCGAAGCTTTGGCTCTCTTCGCCACCCTCTAGGCCAGCGTCTCCATGTCACTGTGAAGATATGATCAAGTCAGAGAACGATGACGCGGGCGGAGGGTCAGGAAATGATTAGGGGCAAGGTGCTTACTCGTCCTCCTTCGCTAGCCTCCTCTTCCTATTCGGGCTAAAGGACTCAAGATCGAAATCGGCCTCCGGGGCGGCGTCCGCGAGGGGAGGAGAAGGGGATGGAGTCCTGGGCCGCTTGGAAGAGGAGGAGCGGCGACCACGACCTTCTTCACTGCTGCAGCCCTCGTCAGGCGCACGGACTGCGCCTGGGCCCGTTCCCGCTGCATGGTCTTGCCCGGCCAAACCGTCTCGCCGGAATTAGCCCGCCGCAGGACGCGTTTCTTCCCTAGGGCCGAGGAGTCATCCACATCGGTCTCCTCTTTGGCTGACTCCTCGACCGCTTCTTCAACAAGGGGAACCCCAGCACCGGCACCGCTGGGTTCCCTGGCAGACCCCGTCCACTTGGCAAACTGCTTCTCTTCTGCGGCCATGTCGGCCTCGTCCTCCATAGTGCCGAGGCTGCCGGCCTCCTCGGCAAGTGCTGCCTCCTCCGCCCTGGCGGCAATATACGCCAGCTCTTCCTCAGTGGTGTCGCGAATGAGCTATGGCTTGTCACGAACATACCTCTCCAACAAGTTGTCGAAGAATATCTGCGCCAGCTCCGCCTTTGGCTCAGCCCAGGTCGGATCGAAGCCATGCACGTTGAAAACCGGCATCATGGCGATGATGGCGGTCAAGCAAGAGTTGTTGCTCAAGGGACTACCCCCGCTGGCAACCCGAACAGGCTGTCAGACTTGCCGGCCCTGGCGGCCTTGCCGGTCTTCTTGGCCTTGTCGGTCCTCTCGACCCTGCTGACCTCGTGAACCTAGAGCTGGAAAAGCCTCTGACAAAGATGAGCATGCTGCAGCACCGTGAAGTTGTGGTTCAGGCTGGGGCAGAGCCTCATGATATCAACCGCATTCCTGAAGTCCCAGTCCGACCTCCCCTTATTGTGCAGTGGGGCAATCCGGCGGCAGATGAAGTTGGCCCCAATCATATCGAGAGTGAGCCCGGCCGAGGTGAGGCGATGGATACTGATGGTGACGACCGTGAGCTTCTTGTCATCGGCGTCGAGCTCGCCCCAGTCCTTGCTGCAGACCGGCGACCTCCGACAGACCCGACAGAACTCCTGAGGATTTGTCACCTCGATTTAGCACCACCGGCCCCTCCACTCATCCCACCTCTCCTTGTGGGCACCCTCCAGGTACGTGCCCCTGCTCTGGGTCCTCGGGATCCAGGTGATGCAGCCGGAGATGGCGCCCCCTGGCTGGATGCGAGGGGTGATGTAATGGCGGGAGAGTGACGTGCTGGGGTGCACTCCGGCGAAGCCCTCGCAAAGATGGGCAAAGAAGGCCATGCACACCATGGTGTTCAGCGTAAGGTCCAGAAGGTGGAAGCCGTAGGTGTGCATAATGCCGTTGAAGAAATCTGAGAAAGGGAGGCAGAGCCCGCAAGAGAAGTAGTCGACAAAGAAAGGATACTGATTTGGACTGGGCTTGGGGAAGGAGGCAAGGACGATGCGTGTGGTGGGATGCCCCGATGTAACGCCCCGGACACACTAGTTTTTTCTGCGCCCTTTGTCCTCACTCGTGCGCACCCGGGAGCAACTTCCCGGTCGGTCACCCATCCTGACACTACTCCAAGCTGAGCACGCTTAACTTTGGAGTTCTGTCTGAATGGGCTTACGGAAAAGAAGGAATTCCTTATTTATATGAGTAGTCTATCATCCCTAATAAGCCCGGCCATCACATACACCCCCACAAAGAGGAACCGACGTCCTTGTCGGGCCACAGAAACGTTCCCTCTTGGCACATACGTCTGTGCTTCCAGTCCAGTATATGTGACATGTCGTGTGCCACGACGGGTCACAAACGTCATGAACAACATGACCACGCACCTGTCTGCAATCATCCGTGTAATCGCGAGGGTCGTCTCTGATACCAACTTGTAACCCTCCTCACCGCTCGCCGCCGCGGACGCCGGATCTCCACCGAAGCCCAGCGCCGGTGCCGCCCACGTCCTGCTCCGAGCACCTCCTCGTCGGTGCCCCGCACAAATCCGACGAGCTCTTCCGACTCCGGTCAGCGTATCCTCCAACTCTGGCATCGTCTCCGGCGAGATCCGCCGCCGCCTCGTTTTGCGTGCCCGGGTCAACCCTAGATCCGGAGGTGATTTTTATTCTATGTCCCCGGATCTGTAACATTTTCTAGGCATGTTCACTGCACCATATCTCATCATCCATAGCTCCGTTTTGCGTGTGTGATATACCAAATTGTTCGTGTGGATGTGCTCTTCATTTCATTCCATTGCATCATGCTTGTTTGAGTCCATCTTGATGCCTAAAATGTTGTTGCAAGAGTGCTATAGAATGTTAGTTTCTGTTTCTTAACAGATTATGGACATTTGTCATTTTTGCCATGATTATTGTGTGCCTCCTATGAACTTGAGCCCTACATGTGTTTTGGGCTATGCCATGCCATCTTTACAGGGGTGTATGCCATGTATTTTTTGTGATAAATGTGGTGACTAGCACAAGCATGAAAAGTAGCTCTCGTGATGTTGCTGATTTCAGGGACTTAGAATTCTTCGAAGTCATTTCCCTAATGTTACTTTTATGCCATGTATTCATGTTGCTACAGAGTAATCCATACCTCTTTTGAGCATGTTCAGTAAGGATGATTTTGAGATATTGTTATGTTCTATCCATCCATGTCTTTGTTTGCAATTATGGGGTACCCTAGCATGACTCTATCTTGCTCTACTTTTTCTATAAAATGTTCCTGGCAGATTGTTTACATGTTATTCAATTTTGCCAAGGTTGTTGTAGTTGATCCGTGCATGCTATGAGATTGTTCTTGCCATGGTTAGCTACTTGAACATGTCTTCTTGCTGGGTGTATGCTTAGTTTGTCATGCAATGCCTTGTGGTGAGTGCATCGAGCTTGCAAACATACCTACGTAACTCTGTTTTTGCCATGTCCAGTTTTCTGCTAAGTCTGAATCTGTTAACGAAACTTGCTATGTTTAGATGGGTGTCATCATATATTCTGTTCCCTTTTGGCTTATGGTCAGTAAGGGACTTTTGTTATATGCTTTGAGTGGTTTCATGCCATGCCTTGTGCTGCTATGATCTGATCTTGTAGCATGTCGTTATCTTGCTCTAAACATTGCTTCCTGATGTTAAATCCTGTCATGTTATTTTTACCAAGTCTGTGAACCTGATATCTTTTGCACTTTTGCCATGCTTGTTGAACTTGCTATTGTGTGATTTAGCCGTAGCTCAGTGTTCATCTTTTGTCAAGCATCTTGAGTGGATCACTGCCATGTGCTTTGTTGCTATGTTAGAGTGCAGTAGCTTAGTTTCTTGTTGCATTTTAGATGGCATCATGCTGTTAATCGCAGAATTGTGCCATTATTGTTTTGCTTGCCATTTGCAAACCGTGCATCCGATTCCGGTGATCTTTATATCGATTAAGACCGAAATCAACTCATCTTTCCAACGGCACTCTTGGTTTGCCAAGTTGAGGCCTGGTTCAATCTTTTCCTTCCGGAGCACGCATCTGCATTGCATATCACATCCCACATATCATGCCATGTTTTGCATCATGTTGCTTGCGCATTGCACCGCGGTTGATTGTGTTTCCTTTGCTTGTGTTCTTGCTGGGTAGAGCCGGGAGACGAGTACGTTATCGAGGAACCCGTTGAGTACGCTTACGGGGATCAAGCTTACGTCAACTCAGAGAACTTATGGCATAACAAAATATAGAATCCCACCTAAAAAGATGGCGTCTCCCACCTCCCACCTCCCACCTCCCACCCCACCTTCGGCGATCTCCTCCCACCACCACTAAAACCCTAATCTTTCCCTACCAATCTCTCCGGCGTCTCCCCCTCACTCAAGGGTCATGGTTTTCTCATCGGGATCAACCCTTGGCTTGGACTTCTCCAAGGGTTTGGAGTTTGCGGATAAAGTTTTCAGATCTACTGGTTTTTCGGTCCACCCTACGGAGGACACAGGTCACTTCACGTTGGTGGTGTCCTTTAGCCGTCATGTTTTCAGGCTTGATGATCATTCTGTGGCGGCGGCTCTAGAGGCTGCTGTTGGTGGATCTGCGATCGAGTTGGGTGTCTCATGTTTACATGACAAGGTTTATTCCTTCAACGTTTCTTCCAAGCAAGTTGGTTTACTTATTGTTGATCTTCGATCTTTTGCTTGCCCGCAATTCAAATGTTATTTTAATCTTTGGGGCCGTGGAGGACCAAATTGGGTTCGACAGTTTAAACTTTGGAAGTTGCAAAGTGATGCGGAATGGATCTTAGTTAGCCCATCTAAGAGACGGGCGGCGCTTGGGATGATCGCTATGCATAAACCACCGTCTAAGTCCTCTTTTAGATCTTCTGGTCCTGTGCAAAAGAAAATGTCTTTTGCAACGTTCCAAAGCTATGATGCATGCAAGGGTTATAGATATCCGGCCACGCAGGATTGTATTGATACTCTTTCTGATGCTGGATATGTTGTCCCGGCAAATGAGCGTTTGATCATTCGACCATCGCCGCCGGTGAATCTCCAGTGGACTGTTGCTTCTCCGTCGATTACTTTCGGTTCTGTTGACCCGCCGCGGATTCAACGGAATTCACCCGAGGCGGTTAGTTTGTTCTCATCTGCTCTCGATTCTTCTGCATCCCATGTTGGGCCAGCCCTCCATGACGGACTACAGCCCACCACCCAGCCAATGGATATCCCGTCTACTCAGGAAGCTGCTGTTTTGTTTGATGAGATGGTCAATGACATGGTGGACCGAGTTCTAACTTGTTCCAACTGTCACCAGCGGGGCCACTTGTCGGTCTCTTGTCCTGTTTGCCTGGCTTGCTCACGTTATGGTCATCGTCGTCGGGATTGCATTAATTGGGCCCAGGATAATGGTTATGTTTGGAGAGTTAAACACACGAAACAAAATCCAGAAAAATCTCCACTGTTGATTCCCATGCCCGCCACGAGTCAGCCTACTACTCCATCGCCTAGGGACTCCTCGGGTATAGAGACAACCCACGCGCCGGCGCAGACGAGTCACATCACGTCTTCACCACTTCCCGTGCACCACCAACCTGCTCCACCTCCACCAGAGCAAGCCATGGCAAATTTTCCACTAGATCCTCTTGAGTTCCTTCCACCAGGGTTCGAGTTCATCGATGGAGGGCCAACCCGTGTGCCTCGGACTTTCTACTCTCCAGCCATTGCGCCGGATCGTCGCCATGAGCAGTTTGCTATTGGCTTTGTTGAGCCTCCGCCGCCACCCGGACAGATTCATCACTTCAGGCAACTGGTTAGTGACTTTGTGATGACTCAGCTTCACCGTGACGTTCTTAGTGATCAGCAATGGATTGAGGGTGTTGGTTTGTTTGAGTTCCGATCTCCTGCATCTAGGCATGCCATTATAAATCATCCTCCTTATGATCTTGGCAATGGTCACTTTGTTCGGTTTGTTCCTCATGATCAAGGCATCAATCACAGAGCAATTCAGGGTTTTCGTAGGGGCTAGATTATGATGTTAGGTGTTCCTTTGGACTACCGCACAACACAGCATATTTCTGAGGCAGTTAGCACCTTTGGTCGTTTTCATATCTGGCATCAGGATGATCCACGGCTAGTCAGGACTCTTGTTTATGTTTCTTTCCCAAGTCCTCAGCAAGTACCTAGGGATGTTGTCTATCGTGAGTATGCAGACTTTGGAGCTACGCATCTATCTTGGATAGCACCTATCTATGTGCTCTCTGCAGAATTTGCTGACATTATGCCAGCTGATGAAGATCCGATGCCTTTCAATGGAAACCCTCATCCTTTGCCCGGGAACATGCATTTTGATAATGTTAACTTTGTCATGCCTGAGTTTCCAGAGCTGGGTTGGAATGAGGACCCTCATGCTCATAATGATGATCCGCAGCCTCATAACCAGCATGACAATGTCATTATTGAGGAGATTCATGAGGATGAAGCACTACCTGCTTCTCAAGAGTCAGTGGTTTTAGAGAACTCAGGGCCTGTTGATTCTACTGAGGGATCTGTCAATAATCAGCAAGGTGTTGTGGCAGCTTATGTGCCTCCTCTGATCCAGCCTCACGTTGTTATTGGTCAAGTTCTGACAGTTTTCAGACCAGAGCTTCCTCCGGTAATGCAATGGACAAGATCTTTTCAGCGTATGATGCCAGTCTTTGATACAATGCACATTCCTCGAGGGTTACAGTTCTTCAGTCCTTTCAAACCAGTTCTACTGTCTAAGCGCTCTTGGGAGTTATCTTTTTCTTACTCTGCTATGAAGAACAAGCTGGTTTTTCATCCTTCACCTGTTCGTCGGATGGTAAATATTCCAAGGAAGCCTCCTGTTTCTCGTGCACTTTGTTTTGACAATGTTGCTGAGGATTGTGCCATGGTTGACCCAGCGTTGTCTGCGGTTGAGATGTATGCCTTCAATTTCTCTGTAGCCCCAAGTCAGCGTCCAAGTCGTGCTCGTCAACCAAAGTCTTTGATTGTTGAGTCTGAGGTTAGGCGCAGTGCCAGGCTCTCAGCCTTACGTGATGGCTTCAGGCATTCTACTCCAGCCAAGTCCCCTATGAAGAAACCTGCAACAAAGCCCCAGAAGAAGCGCAAGGTTACTGTGGATGGCGAACTACCGCGGGCTCCTCCTCACGATGCAGATCAACCTACTGTGCCGCCGCCCACGCCAATCAATGTGCTGCAGCAGATTGGCCTTCGCCTCGGCATTGGGCCGGAGAAGCTCACTAAGGAGAAGCTTGAGGCTTCTTCTTGCAAGTCTTCTGCTCCTCCTAGCTCCAATGATAGCTGATCATTTCATTTGGTGGGGTTTATGGTTAACCCTTGTGAAAACCATTTATCTGCACTTATCTTTTAGGCTTTGTCTGAACTTTTATGCTATCCCTTGGCTGAACTAGTACTGTCATTATGTGACAGTCTTTTGCTGTTACTTAATTATGGTCTGTAATGAATCACAATGATGTTAGAGATTGGAAAGTTCTCTGTTGGAATGTGCGAGGTCTGAATTCAGATGACAGAAAGCATGCAGTTTGTCAGAAAATCGATGAGAGTGCTTGTTCCATTGTTTGCCTCCAAGAAACAAAATGTGAGGTCATTGATCAGCGTTTCATCCGTAAGTGTTGTCCACGACGTTTTGATCAGTTTATCCATGTGCCTTCGTCTGGAGCCTCGGGTGGGTTGTTAGTCGTATGGAATACTGCTTTGTTTGCTGGGAAGCTAATTGAGTCCAATAGTTTTGGTATTATGGTGGAGTTCATGTCTGTTCATAACTCCCAAACCTGGACTCTTGTTTCAGTCTATGTAACCTGTCAAAATCCAGCTAGAGATAATTTTATTAATTGGTTGCATGATATAACTATCCCTGATGATGCTAACTGGTTGTTTCTGGGTGATTTCAATTTCATGCGATCAATGGATAATAGGAATAAACCAGGTGGTGATATTAATGACATGTTCATCTTTAATGAGGTTATTGGGCATCTGGGCTTAATTGAATTACCGATCAAGGGCAGAAGGTACACTTGGACAAATATGCAAACTGCTCCTTTTCTTGAACAGATTGATTGGTTTTTTACAACCCCTTCATGGACATGTTCTTTTCCTAACACTATGGTCCTTCCTCTGGCTAGAACCACTTCAGATCATGTGCCATGTGTGGTGCAAATCAAAACCACTATTCCCAAGGCCAAAGTGTTTAGATTTGAAAATTACTGGACTAATTTGCCTGGTTTTCTTGATTGTGTCAGTGAATCTTGGAATAGGCCAGTTCATAAGAGATCTTCTGCTGCTATAATATCTGCAAAGTTTAAAGCTCTCAGGCAGGCACTCAAACACTGGCACATTAGGCTTGCTACCGTCAAGGCTCTAATTTCCAACTGCAATAAAGTAATTCTTTGTTTGGATGGTCTTGAGGAGTTAAGGCCTTTGTCTGGGCCTGAGGAAAATTTCAGGAAAATTGTAAAGTTACACTTGGAGGAAACTCTAAGGTTGCAATTTACCTACTGGAAGCAGAGATGTACCATTAGAAGCATTAAAGTGGGAGAGGAAAACACCAAATTTTTCCATGCCATGGCCACAGAGAGATACAGGAATAACTCTATTTCTAGTATAACTTCTGATGATGGGCAAGTCACCTCTGATCATGCAACAATTGCTGGATTATTTTTGCAGGAGTTCAAGCAGAGGATGGGATGCACAAATAATACACAAATGGGTTTTGATATGCCAAATATTATTAAGAAGGTTCAGGGACTAGATGACTTGACCAAGACCTTTTCTGAGAAGGAAATTGATTGTGTTATTAAGGAAATGCCTCCTGACAGAGCACCTAGGCCAGATGGTTTCACTGGCCTTTTTCTTAAGAAGTGTTGGCACATAATTAAAGATGACTTTCATCAACTGGTCAAAGAGTTGTTTGAGGGGCACCTTGATTTGGAGTGTATCAACAGTTCTCTCATAACCTTGATCCCAAAAAAGCTTTCACCTGAGGGTTTGAATGATTACAGGCCAATATCTTTGACAAATACCTGTTTGAAATTCCTCACTAAACTTTTGGCAAACAGGTTGCAGAAGGTCATCCTTTCCTGTATTCATAAAAACCAATATGGGTTTATTAAATCCAGGTCTATTCAGGATTGTCTAGCTTGGTGCTTTGAGTATATCCACCAGTGTAATGCTTCAAAGAGACCAATAGTGCTGCTGAAATTGGATTTTACTAAAGCCTTTGACACTATTGAACATGATGCCATTCTTAGAATCTTAAGATACAAGGGTTTCAATGAAAAATGGATCTCCTGGATGCAAACTATTTTGTCTTCTGGCTCTTCTTCTGTGCTTCTTAATGGTGTTCCTGGTAACCATTTTAAATGTAAGAGAGGAGTCAGGCAAGGAGACCCAATGTCACCTCTTCTTTTTGTCCTTGCCGCTGACCTGCTTCAGTTTGTTGTCAACGACATGTGCAGTAAAGGAATTCTGACTTTGCCAATCCCTTCCAACAGTCAGGATTACCTCATTGTTCAGTATGCTGATGATACACTAATTGTGTTGCCTGCTATTGATCACCAACTGCTTTCTCTTAAAGACATGCTTGATGTCTTTGCTGCGACAACAGGATTATCTGTGAATTTTACAAAATCCCTTATGGTGCCTATGAACTTGTCATCTGATGAAGCTAACAGGTTGGCCTCAATTCTAGGCTGTAGCATAGGAACCATGCCTTTTACTTACTTGGGTCTACCCATGGGGACTACAAGGCCCTCAATCCAAGACCTCATGCCCCTTGTGCATAGGATTGAAAGAAGATTGTCTGCCACTTCATGTTTTCTGAATCAAGGTAGCAGGTTGCAGTTGCTCCACTCTGTTCTAACATCAATGCCTATATACTTCCTGTGCACACTAGTCATCCCAACTGGAATTTTGAAGCAAATTGAAAGGATTCAGAGACAATGTCTATGGAGAGGAAACTCTAATACTCCGAGACAATCTCTGGCCGCCTGGGACTTGGTATGCTTACCAAAAAACAAAGGGGGTCTTGGTGTGCTTAATCTCAGGGTGCAGAATGAGGCCTTGCTTATGAAGTTCTTGCACAAATTTTATAATCATCATGACATCCCCTGGGTTGGCCTTATTTGGAATGCCTACTATGCCAACTCTGTCCCTCATACTACCACGCTCTGTGGATCTTTTTGGTGGCGTGATGTGTTTAAATTGGTTGACAAATATTGTTAGATGGCTACTCCAGCGTTGGGTGATGGCAGGTCCATTCTCTTTTGGTCTGACAGATGGATGGTTGAGCTTAAGGGTTCCTGTCTCAGTGAAAAATTTCCCAGGCTCTTCTCCTTTGTTATTGATGAGCAACTTTCAGTGTCTGATGTGCTTTCCCAGGAGTTTTTGTCAAATTTGCATTTGCCCATCTCTACAAAGGCCTTTGCTGAGCTTGAATGTCTTCAACAGCTGACTCATGATTATTCTTGCTCTGCAACTCATGACGCATGGATTTGGCCTTTTCATAAGGGTTGTTTCAAACCCAAATCCTTCTATGTGTATGAGCATCAGCATATTGTTGTTGATCCAATCTTCCAATGGATTTGGAAATCTTCATGCACATTGAAAATCAAAATGTTTGGTTGGTTACTGCTGAGAGATCGTTTAAACACCAGAGACATGCTACTCAAAAGGCATTGGCATGTGGAAGATCATACTTGTGTCCTATGTCCATATCTGATCCATGAAGATCGTGCACATCTGTTCTTCTCTTGTAATTTTAGCATTAGAGTCTGGAATTACTTGCAGATTATCTGGGACCCACAGCCTGGGATGACAACTTACAACATGGCAGTAAAGGCTAGGAAGGATTTTGGGCATTCTTTCTTCACTGAAGTGGTCTTTACAGCAGCTTGGAACATTTGGATCTTGAGGAATGGCAAGGTTTTCAGGAATGAGACACCTTCTTTCAGAGCATGGAGGCATAACTTCATCCATGACATAACCCTTCTTTCTCATAGGATAAAATGTAAATACAAGGATAGCCTTCTAACTTGGATCTCTAACCTTCCTTAGGTAGTGTTTTTCTTTGCCCTGCTTGGGTTGTAACTTTGTAAGTATTTCTGTCTTCCTCTTTTCTCTTCTTGTATGGACTTGTAATAGGACTTTGTTCTTTGTTGTTTTCAATAAAGAGTTGTGCGGTTGTTGCCTTGCAGTACATATTCAAAAAAAACTCGGAGAACTTTGCAGGCAAGATGACCATACCCTCGAAATCACTTCTATCTTTACTTGATAGTTGCTCGCTCTATTTCTATGCCTATGTCGCTATACCTACCACATGCTTTATCATGCCTCCCATATTGCCATGTCAAACCTCTAACCCACCTTGTCCTAGCAAGCCATTGTTTGGCTATGTTACCGCTTTGCTCAGCCCCTCTTATAGCGTTGCTAGTTGCAGGTGAAGATTGGAGTTTGTTCCTTGTTGGAACATGTTTATTGTCGGGATATCATTATTATATCTTGTTTACTTTAAATGCACCTATATACTTGGTAAAGGGTGGAAGGCTCGGCCTTATGCCTGGTGTTTTGTTCCACTCTTGCTGCCCTAGTTTTCCGTCATACCGGTGTTATGTTCCTTGATTTTGCGTTCCTTACGCAGTTGGGTTATAATGGGAACCCCTTGATAGTTCGCCTTGAATAAAACTCCTCCGGCAAGGCCCAACCTTGGTTTTACCATTTGCCACCTAAGCCTTTTTCCCTTGGGTTCCGCGGACTCAAGGGTCATCTTTATTTTAAACCCCCGGGCCAGTGCTCCTCTGAGTGTTGGTCCAAAACAGGTCCACTTGCAGCGCCACCTCGGGGAAACTTGAGGATTGGTTTTAGTTGTACATAGTGTTCATCCGGTGTGCCCTGAGAATGAGATACGTGCGACTCCTATCGGGATTTGTCGGCACAATGGGTGGTCTTGATGGTCTTGTTTTACCATTGTCGAGATGTCTTGTAACCGGGATTCCGAGTCTGATCGGGTCATCCTGGGAGAAGGAATATCCTTCGTTGACCGTGAGAGCTTGTGATGGGATAAGTTGGGACACCCATGTAGGGTTTTGAACTTTTGAAAGTCGTGCCCGCGGTTATGGGCATATGGGAATTTGTTAATGTCCGGTTGTAGAAAACCTAAAACTAAACTTAATTAAAATGAATCAACAGCGTGTGTAGCCATGATGGTCTCTTTTCGGCGGAGTCCGGGAAGAGAACATGTTCTTGTGTTATGCTTGAACGTAAGTAGTTCTAGGATCACTTCTTGATCATAGATTCTTGACCGTGCTTTGCCTTTCTCTTCTCGCTCTCATTTGCGTATGTTAGCCACCATATATGCTAGCGCTTGCTGCAGCTCCACCTCATACCTTTTCCCTACCCATAAGCTTAAATAGTCTTGATCGCGAGGGTGTGAGATTGCTGAGTCCCCGCGACTCACAGATTACTTCCAAAACCAGATGCAGGTGCCGTTGATGTCATTCCAGGAGATGCGACTGAACTCAAGTGGGAGTTCGATGAGGACTCAGGATGTTACTACGTTTCCTTTCCAGACGATCAGTAGTGGAGCCCGGTTGGGGGCGATCGGGGATCTTATGCATTTGGGGTTGTCTTTATTTTGGTTCCTTAGTCGGACCTTGATTGTATCTGGATGATGTAATGCTATATTTATGTATTGTGTGAAGTGGCGATTGTAAGCCAACTCTGTACCTCTTTCTTATTCAGTACATGGGATGTGTAAAGATTACCCCTCTTGCGACATGCCTACAATGCGGTTATACCTCTAAGTCGTGCTCCAACACGTGGGAGATATAGCCGCATCGTGGGTGTTACCACCAACTTCTCCTTGAGGGTGAGCGCGTCGACCGTCGAGCTGGAGAGGGCGTACTGCATCCGCAGCTCCACCAACTCGCTCTCCGGCGCCTCCTTCCCCCCGACGTCCTTGGCCGCTCCCTTGCTCTTGCTTGTCTTGGGCGCCATGGCGCTGAGAGGGGATGAGGGATCAAGGGCAATTGGGGAACGGCGGCAGCGAGCAGAGGCGAAAGATTTGATTTGAGCTTGATGAAGAAGAGGGGAACGGCGGTTCCAAGATTGGAAAAGGCACGGAGGGTAAATGAGCAGCGCCCCTGCGGTTTCTTCTTTTTATGGGGAAAACGCGGGCCGCCTCTTTACTATTCACCGCAGGGTGATGCAAGCATGCTGCGACAGTTCCATGCACGACCCACACGTCAGGCACTCAATGCGGGTCGTGGGGAAGCGCAACTTGGGACTGAGGAGGATAAAACTCTGCCACACGTACCCGCGCACATTAATGGGCCTGGCCCAACAACTCTTTGCGCTTATGTGTGACCCAGGCTCGGGGGCTCTTGTTGGTGTACAAAAGTAGGGGCCTTTCTGTACCCTTTTACTTGTGCACGGGTGCTCGTAGCCACACCCGCGGCCACGCTTGGCGAGGCTGAAGAAGCAAAGGTACGAGACTGCCAAGGCAACACTCAAGCCAGAGGCATGAAGAGCGAAGGGGCAAGATGGGCTTCCCCCAGCAACACCCTTACCGGGGTGGCATACATAGCCCCGGCAAGAGCCTTGCCGGGGCGACTTACCCCACACAAGCGAGGCCGCCACCCTTGATCCTGAGAGCTCTGACACCATCGACAACATCGAGACCAAGACTCGGGGGCGCCCGCGTGCTGACATGCTGATCTTTATGAAGACCAAAGGCCTGCGAGCCTAGATAAGAACCAGAAGACGAAGACCCCTGGAAAGATCCTTGCCGGGGATGGCCGAAGACCCCCCGGCAGGATCCTTGCCAGGGACGCCCGCGAGACCCCGGTAACACCCTTGTCGGGGGCATCTGCGGGGCCACATCTAGGCCCACACCCACCAACGTTTCACTGCCCCGCGGCCATTGCGACGCGGCAACCAGCCCGCCAATTAGGCAAGCTCCTGCGTGGTAGCATGCAGCTTCTAAGCCAACTAGTCAAGCACCTGCGTGGTGGCGTGCAGATCTTCGTGAAGACCCTGTCACCGCACCAGCACAGCAATCAGCCAGCCAGCATGGCACTGCATGCCTCATCAGCTTGGACGCGCATTGAAGCAAGGCGAGGCGGCGACGGACAGGACGAGCTCTGTTGCCACCCCCGATAAAGCAAGAGGGCACGTAGGCAGCGCATTAAATGCATTTGTCCTATGGTGTCAGGCGATAAACTTGTACACTGTAGATACTTTCCACCTCCTGTGTGCCACTCTGGTGACCCCTTTGACATATAAAAGGAGGCTCGAGGCATACTGTGGAAGGATTCAGACTAGGCACACATAGTAGCTAGTTCAAGAACGGAAGAACACCAAATAAACACAAATAAACAGGACTAGGGTTTTATGCATCGTTTGCGGCCTGAACCTGGGTAAAAATCCCCTCGCGTTGATCGGTAGACCTGCTCTTTGCGCAGCCCACGCCCCGCCAACCGAAGAAGGGATTCCCTAGGATCCCATAGGTGTTGTTTCCCCGACAACTACCTTTCAAAGATGTATGACTGCTATATTCTCTGAGTTTTGTGAAAAGATTGATGAGGTTTTCATGGATGATTTTTCAGTTTACGGAACTTCTTTTGATGATTGCTTGAGCAACCTTGATCAAGTTTTGTAGAGATGTCAAGAAACTAATCTTGTCTTGAACAGGGAGAAGTGCCACTTTATGGTTAATGAAGGTATTGTCTTTGGGCATAAAATTTCTAAAAGAGGTATTGAAGTTGATAAAGCTAAAGTAGATGCTATTAAAAAGATGTTGTGTCCTAAAGATATCAAAGGTATAAGAAGTTTCCTTGGTCATGCTGGTTTCTATAGGAGGTTTATTAAAGACTTCTCTAAAATTTCTAGGCCTCTCACTAATCTCTTGCAAAAAGATGTTCCTTTTATTTTTGATGATGATTGTGCAGAAGCATTTGAAATACTTAAGAAAACTTTGATTACTGCACCTATTGTTCAGCCACCTGATTGGAATTTACCCTTTGAAATTATGTGTGATGCTAGTGATTATGCTGTTGGTGATATTCTAGGACAAAGAGTTGATAAGAAATTAAATGTTATTTGGTATGCTAGTAAAACTACAGTGCCTAGAGAAATTATGCTACCACTAAAAAAGAATTTTTAGCAGTTGTATTTGCATGTGATAAGTTCAGACCTTATATTGTTGATTCCAAAGTAACTGTTCACACTGATCATGTTGCTATTAAATATCTTATGGAAAAGAAAGATGCTAAACATAGACTTATTAGATGGGTTCTGTTGCTACAAGAATTTGCTTTGCATATTATTGATAGAAAGGGAGCTGAGAACCCCGTTGCAGACAACTTGCCTAGGTTAGAGAATGTTCTTGATGACCCACTACCTATTGATGATAGCTTTCCCGATGAGAAATTAAATTTCATAAATGCCTCTCATAATATGATATGCTAATTATATTGTTGCTAAATTTATACCACCTAGTTTCACATACCAGCAAAAGAAAAAGTTGTTCGGTGATTTAAGACATTACTTTTGGGATGACCCACACCTTTATAAAGAAGGAGTGGATGGTGTCATTAGACATTGTGAACCTGAGCATGAACAGAAACAGATCCCACACAAGTGCCACTCCAAGTCCTACGGAGGACACCACACTGGAGATAGAAGTGCACATAAGGTACAGCAATCCGGTTTCTATTGGCCCACTCTATTTAAAGATGCCCGTAAGCTTTTCTTGTCTTGTGATCAATGTCAAAGAATTGGTAATATTAGTAGATGTCAGGAAATGCCTATGAATTATTCACTTGTTATTGAACCATTTGATGTTTGGGGTTTTGATTATGTGGGACCTTTTCCTTCCTCTAATGGGTACACACATATTTTAGTTGCTGTTGATTATGTTACTAAGTCGGTAGAAACTATTCCAACTAGTAGTGTTGATCATAACACTTCTATTAAGATGCTTAAAGAAGTTATTTTTCCGAGGTTTGGAGTCCCTAGATATTTAATGACTGATGGTGGTTCACATTTTATTCATGGTGCTTTTCGTAAAATGCTTGCTAAGTATGATGTTAATCATAGAATTGCATCTCCATATCATCCTCAGTCTAGTGGTCAAGTAGAATTGAGCAATAAAGAGATTAAATTAATTTTGCAAAAGACTATTAATAGATCTAGAGTGAATTGGTCTAAGAAATTTGATGATGCTTTGTGGGCTTATAGAACCGCTTATAAGAATCTATGGGTATGTTTCCGTATAAAATGGTTTATGGAAAGGCATGTCCCTTACCTGTTAAACTAGAACATAAAGCTTATTGGGCTATTAAAGAGCTCAACTATGATTTCAAACTTGCCGGTGAGAAGAGGTTATTTGACATTAGATCACTTGATGAATGGAGAACTCAAGCCTATGAGAATGCCAAGTTGTTTAAAGAAAAAGTTAAAAGATGGCATGAGTTATATAGCAAAACATGATCACCTACAAAAGCGTGAGTTCAATGTAGGTGATCATGTTTTGCTATACAACTCTCATTTATGATATTTTGCAGGAAAGCTTCTCTCTAAATGGGAAGGCCCTTACATTATTGAGGAGGTCTATCGTTCCGGTGCCACAAAAATCAACAACGCCGAAGGTAAAAATTCGAAGGTGGTAAATGTTGAAAGACTCAAACATTATATCTCAGGTACTCCCATAAATGTTGAGACCAATATAATTGATACCGTAACCCCGGAGGAGTACATAAGGGACACTTTCCATAACGTTTCATACTCCGAAAAGGAATAGGTATGTGGTACAGTAAGTAAACCGACTCCAAAACGTTTCCAATGATAAATTTCCTCCGTTTTGGAATATTTAAGAAATTGAGAAAATTAAAATAGTCTGAAAGAGACACGAGGCCACCATAGGGGTGGAGCGCGTGCCCTACCCCTCTGGGCGCCCCCCGTCCTTGTGGCCACCTCGTGTGCCCTCCGGACTCTGTTTTCTTGTAGAATATTTCTTATGGTCGGTAAAAATTCATTATATAATCTCCCAAGGTTTTGACCACCGTACCACGCAAATATCTCCTATTTTTGTTTCAAGCTGTTTTTTCGACAGATCTAGATCACCATGACGTCTCCAAGCGCCCCCAAGGATAAATATTTCGAGAAGGGCATCAACCCCTACCTTGTAGAGGTGCTGCGACACCCTCAAGCCATTGAGATGCGTGAGGGGGTGCTGCACATCCATGATGTTGAGGGACCGAAGAAGACCGGAAGCATGGAGGCAAGATTCGAAGCAATGGAGCAGCAAGTTTTCAAGTGTCAAGGGATGGTGGAATGCGGACTCAACGCCAACCACATGATGATCGCGGAGTTCACCAACAAGCACAAGCTGGACCCCAAGAGCATTGAAGA
The DNA here is from genome assembly GCF_003073215.2 of Triticum urartu. Taxonomy (NCBI): domain Eukaryota; kingdom Viridiplantae; phylum Streptophyta; class Magnoliopsida; order Poales; family Poaceae; genus Triticum; species Triticum urartu. The sequence goes on along the minus strand of NC_053025.1, from coordinate 385,120,749 downwards.
GGCCATCTACATGCTTCATGATAAAATCGAGCATCTCCAAGCCCAGATCGATGACCTGCAAAACTAAAACTGTCAGTATGAATATAGATTCAAGATGATGAGTTTGGCTACAGATTCGAGGATCCCGGAGACCCGCTCGTCTTTCTATGATGGTGAGCCTATGCCTTGGAAGATGGACGACAAGCCTGCTTCATCAAAAACTCCTTCATCCCCCCCCCCGAAGAAAGAGATCTAATTACATGGGTATTGGCACTCCCCTTGCCAACTGCCAAGCTTGGGGGAGTGCCCCGGTACCGTATCACCATCACATCTTTATCTTTATCGTTTTTCCTAGTTCGATCCTTTTGGTTGTGTCTTGACCTAGTAGAATAAAGTTTTAGTATGATCTAGATTTGAGTTTAGTCTTATGTTCCCTCTATGTAATCGAGTCCGTGAGATATATAATAAAGAGTAGTTTTGAGTTAAGGGCTTTGCTTTCTTGCAATGATCTTGAGGGAATTAAATAAAAGAAAGAATAAATAGAAATGAAAAGTTCATACATTGATCTTATGGAAAGTAATGACTTCACATATAGAGAGTATGATGAATAAAAGTTATTAAGAGTTGACAAACATAGTTTTGATCACTGTTGCAATTAATAGGAAGTAATTAAGAAAGAGAGACCTCACATATAAATATACTATCTTGGATATCTTTTGTAATTGTGAGCACTCATTAAAATATGACATGCTAAAAAGTTGATGTTGGACAAGGAAGACAACATAATGAGTTATGTTTTCTTACATCCAAATAGAAATTATATTGTTTTGAATCATCCAACATATTGGGCTTGCCTTTCCCCCTCATGCTAGCCAAATTCTTTATACCAAGTAGAGATATTCTCTACTACTTGTGCTTCCGAATATCCCTAAACCCAGTTTTGCCATGAGAGTCTACCATACCTACCTATGAATTGAGTAAGATCCTTCAAGTAAGTTGTCATCGATGCAAGTAATAAAAATTGCTCTCTCTAAATATGTATGATCTATTAGTATGAAGAAAATAAGCTTTATATGAACTTGTGATATGGAAGAAATAAAAGCGACGGACTGCATAATAAAGGTCCTTATCACAAGTGACAATATAAAGTGACGTTCTTTTGCATTAGTATTTTGTGCATCCAACCATAAAAGCGCATGACAACATCTACTTCCTTCTACGAAGGACTTATTTTTTACTTTTATTTTCTACCCTTATATAAGAGTCATGATGATAATCGCCTTTCCTTTTTACATTTATATATATGGTGGGTCTATTCTAACGACCCCCTTAAGACCTTATTCTAACAACACGTAGCCTTATTCTGCTAACAGTTTCGTGATGCCTTAGAGCATTACTAGTAGAGCCCTCAAACCCTCAAAATTCCCAAAAATAACTGTTTTTTTTACAGTTTTCATCGAAAAAAGTCGTAGACTAGAACCCCTTAACCCTTAAACCCTCAAAAAATTTTAAAGGTCCAACCTTCAAACTCTCTCCCAATCCTCAAAAGTAAGGGTTGGGGAGCAAAACCTACCCCAACCCTCATTTGGCGGTAATACTCGCGCGGGAGGGAAAAATCCTCCCAACTCCCGCATCCACGCCCGCGACCGCCGCTGCTAGTCGCCCCCGTCGCCGACGGCCGCTCCGTCGACCTCCCGCGCGCAACGACAACGTCGTTCATGGGGAATATTTCGTTATAAGGGTTGGGTTTGAGGGTTCTAATCTTTACCCCCGTTTTTCAACCCGTAAAAATGCAAAAAAAATCATTTTTGAACCATTGAAACGCTAGTGAGAGTTTGAGGATTTGAGAGTTCTACTAGTAATGCTCTTACATCCCACCTTACCCATTCGAGCCCCCATCCTCCACACCGCCCCGCGACCACCCACTCCCTCTCCTTCCCACTCCCGCCCAACAACCACCTTCCACGACGTGGAACACCGCCGGCGGGCGCGGCGCCCACCTTCTCCGGTGCGGCCCACCCGAGCCACCACCTCACCCTCCCACCTTCTTCATAGCGGGGCGGCCCACCCGCCCGAGCCGGCGCCCCACGCTCCCACCTTCTCCGGCCCGGCTAGCCGTCGGCCACCACTCCACCTTCCTCGGCCGGATCCATGGCACCACCACCTTCCTCCAGCCCCGCCGCCCACCACCACCGTCGTGCCGCAGCTCACACCACCAGCCTCCCCACCTTTCCACGCAGGCTGCCCAACCACTACCCACCGGCGCCCCCAAATCCCACCAGACTACCAGCGATTGGGGAACGCCATCGCGCGCAACTCGCCACCGCAACCTCCCCAACGCAGCTTGCCCCAGTCAGGTCACCACTAGATCCATCCCGGCCCTTCTCGGCCTCCACCACCATCCCCCACCACTGCCCCACTTTGGATCCGGCGAGCTGCCGCTAGAAAGGAGCAGAGTACTGCCGCGCCTCTTCCTCCGCGCACGGCCTTGGTGCCTCTCTCCACCACCTCGGAGCCGCGACACCGCTGCCGCCATGGATCTGAGGTCGAGCCTCCTTCCTCGAGCTCATCTTGTGCGCGCCGCTGCTGGATCGGGCTAGCCACCCGCACTATGCACCACGGCCCGCCACCACCCCAGCGTCCCTCAAGTCGCGCCGCCCCGCGCCTGACTACCCTCGTGCGGCCCACCTCAGGCTCCACTGTAGTCCGTCCTCCCCGGCCAGGAGGTTCTCTCAAGCGCACCGGCCTCCCCTCTGCTTCTTCTCCACTTCTGACGAACACAAAAACATGTGAGCATTTGGGTTTGTTGTTGGAGTTCACTTTTTTTTGGGGATGAAAAATTCAGTGCACTGCAGTTTGCTATTCCTGCTATTGCGGTTTCAGTTTGCAGGAGGCCAACCTCTTTCAATCACGGAGCTGGAGGTGAACGGCGGCAACAACGCCCCGTGCAGTTCAAAAATTGCTTGTTTTGCTGCTTCTTTTTTTTTGCATTCAGATGCAGTTCGCCATGGCCTCGCACGCGGTCTGGTGTCACAGCTGTTTCAGTGCTTGCGTGCGCCATGGCCTCGCACGGATGCAGTTCAGAAAAGTGCTTGTTTTCTTGTTTTGCAGTGCAGATTGTATCGACGAGAAGTGCACCACATGTACAAAGGAGAAAAAAAGAATATCGTCATTTTTTTTGAAGTTTGTTTTATTGTTCGAGAAAACAGACATAATGCTGGAGTGTAAAACGAGTTGGCTGTGTTATAATTTCTGTTGAGAGGTTCACTTTCGTTCGTCGAGAGGTTTGCTTTCGTTAGTCGAGATGTTTGCTTTAATTCCTTGGTGAAAAATGCTAAGAAAAACTAACGTAGTAGTTCACTATGTACAACTTTTTCATTTGCTCTGTGAAAAAACCGACTAGGAAGTTCACTACATTCATCTTTTTTCATTTTTTGGAAAAGTAATTTGTTCTGCACTCGGTAATGAGGGAGAAGAGAGCATCAATGTTCCTTTAAAAAGAAGTTCATTTTATTGTTTGAGAAAATGCAGAGAGGAAATGAGTGTGAAAAGGATGTGGATGAATGCAAACAAAAAATGTAGTCCACTCGCGTCATCCCTGCAGTGCATATTTCATTAACCAAAAATATGTATGCAGTGCACTAGGGGGAAACTAAACTCTAGAGAAAAAAAATAAAGAGGAAACTAAAGTGCACTCCGGTCTTACAAGAAGTCCACTCCGAAGGACTTTGAAGTACACTTCACTTGGAAAAATGTATTTAAAAAGTTTATGTTGTGTTTGTTGAAGGACATTTAAACTAGTAAAAGAAAGTAACGAGGTTCATTCTCAAGAGTGTTGTGCATCACTTTCAAGAGTGTTGGGCTTCACTTGCCGTCGTTTATGCGGTCCACTCTCGTTCATAATTTTTTATAAAAAATATAAAATAATCCATGTAGTTCGCTCGACCTTTATATGCAGTGTGGTTTTTCGTCTGAAGCAGTGTGATTTTATGTTGGATGAAGTTCACTCGTCGATTTGAGTGTCGCAAAAAACAGAGTGTCGCAAAAATATTTTCGTGTGTCTCAGAATTCAGTCGACTACATCAAACACTTGCAGTGCGTTCGGTCTTCGAATGTCGTTCCCTTTTGAGAGTGACGTTGTTCACTTGCGCCCAACATGAGAAGTGTGAAAATTTTAACGAAACAACAAGATAGTAATGTGGTTCACTTTGATGTATGTCACGGTTCACTTGCCTCATCTCTGCGGTCCACTTTCATTCATAAAAAAAGTTGGAAAAAAGACAACAAAAACTCGTCTAAGAAAAATTTACGTCCGACGAAAGAAAATCATGAAGTTCACTTGCCTGTCTGATGCAGTGCAGTTTTCGTCCGATGCATTGCAGTTTTTTGTCGGATGACGTTCACTCGCCGATTTGGGTGTCGCAAAAAACTGTGTTCGCACTTCCATAATTTTAAAATTGCTCTTAAACCATAAGGAATTAGAGAGAGTGTTCTACATGAAAACGTTGCTTCTCGTCGATATCTTTCCAACGGCATATCATTTGAATCATTTCGACAAGAGGTTTGTAAAAATTTCATGAAAAATGACTACTGCCACTCGTCGTCCGCCGCACCATTTTCAAAATTAACTTAAAATCGTAAGGAATCTCAAAACCATTTCTACACATGAAAGTTGCGCCTTGTCCATAGCTTTTCAACGACATATTACACGCCTAGTTTCGACAAACGGTTCAAAAACAAGAGCGAAAATAGTACCGGAAATTGCAAAAAATTCAAAAAAAATAATTCCGCAATTTAGTAAATTTGAAACTGCTTTTAAACCGTAACGAATTAGAGAAAATAATAGATATGAAGAAGATGCGCCGCGACGATATCTTTCCAGCGGCGTATCATTTGCTTTATTTCAATAAGCGGCTTAGAAAAATCACAAAAATACGCTCGCTGCCACTCGTCATCCGCAGCACCGTTTTCGAAACTTCTCTTAAACCACGAGGAATCTCGAAAAGTGTTCAACATAGTGAAGTTGCGCATAATCCATAGCTTTCCAACGGTATATTATACGCCTCATTTCGATAAACGGTTAAAAATTTAGAGCAAAAACTGTACCGGAAAAACACTGCGTGCAGTTTTCTCTGACACGAAGTTCACTAGTCTGTATTGCAGTGCTCTTGCTATGGAAAGTGCAATGCTCTCGCATTGAGCGTGCAATGCGGAAGTGTTATCAAAATAACTATTCTGCTAATATTAGTAGAATAGACCAGCTATATATATTGTTGACATTACCCTTGAGGTAAAAGGTTGGGAGGCAAAACTATAAGTCCCTTGAGGTAAAAGGTTGGGAGGCAAAACTATAAGTCCCTATATTTCTCTGTGTCCGGTTGAAGATTTGTATCCATAAGTATCACGTGAGTGTTAGCAATTGTGAAAGATTATATGATAGTTGAGTATGTGGACTTGCTGAAAAGCTCTTATATTGACTATTTCCGATGTTATGATAAATTGCAATTGTTCAAATGACCGAGATCATAGTTTGTTAGTTTTTAATGAAGTTTTCGATTCATACTCTATCTTGTGAATGAATTGTTACTTTAGCATAGGAAATTATATTGCATTATATGTTGCTTTTCTAAAGATGATCATGATGCCCTCATGTCCGTATTTTATTTTTATCGACACCCCTATCTCTAATCATGTGGACATATTTATCAATATCGGCTTTCGCTTGAGGACAAGCAAGGTCTAAGCTTGGGGGAGTTGATACATCCATTTTGCATCATGCTTTCATATTGATATTTATTGTATTATGGGCTGTTATTACACATTATATTACAATACATATGCCTATTCTCCCTTATTTTATAAGGGTTACATGAAGAGGGAGAATGCCGGCAGCTAGAATTCTGGACTAGAAAAGGAGAAAAATTAGAGACCTATTCTGCACAACTCCAAAAGTCCTGAAACTTCACGGAGCTTATTTTTGGAATATATAAAAAATATTGGGCAAAGAAAGAACCAAAGGGGGGCCACCAGCCAGCCACAAGGGTGGAGGGCGTGCCCTACCCCCTGGGCGCGCCCCTCGACCTTGTGGGCCTCCTGGCAGGCCTCCAGTGCCCATCTTTGGCTATATGGTGTATTTTGCCCTAGAAAAAATCAAGAAGAAGTTTTCAGGACGAAGCGCTACCATCTCGAGGTGGAACCTGGGCAGAACCAATCTTGGGCTCCGGCGGAGTTGTTGTGCCGGGGAAACATCCCTCCGGGAGGGGGAAATCGTCGCCATCTTCATCACCATCGATCCTCTAACCGAGAGGGGGTCAATCTCCATCAACACCTTCACCAGCACCATCTCCTCTCAAACCCTAGTTCATCTCTTGTATTCAATCTCGGTCCCAAAACCTCAGATTGGTACCTGTGGGTTGCTAGCAGTGTTGATTACTCCTTGTAGTTGATGCTAGTTGGTTTATCCGGTGGAAGATCATATGTTCAGATCCTTAATGATAATTAACACTTCTCTGATTATGATTATGAATATGCTTTGTGAGTAGATACGTTTGTTCCTGAGGACATGGGACAAGTCTGGTTATAAGTAATCATGTGAATTTGGTATTCGTTCGATATTTTGATGAGATGTATGTTGTCTCTCCTCCAGCGGTGTTATGTGAACGTCGACTACATGACACTTAACCATTATTTGGGCCTAGAGGAAGGCATTGGGAAGTAACAAGTAGATGATGGGTTGCTAGAGTGACAGAAGCTTAAACCCTAGTTTATGCGTTGCTTCGTAAGGGGCTGATTTGGATCCATATGTTTCATGTTATGGTTAGGTTTACCTTAATTCTTCTTTCGTAGTTGCGGATGCTTGCGAGAGGGGTTAATAATAAGTGGGAGGCTTGTCCAAGGAAGGGCAGCACCCAAGCACCGGTCCACCCACATATCAAATTATCAAAGTAACGAACGCGAATCATATGAGCATGATGAAAACTAGCTTGATAACAATTCCCATGTGTCTTTGGGAGCGCTTTGCTTTATATAAGAGTTTGCCCAAGCTTGTAGTTTCCTACAAAAAGGATTGGGACACCTTGCTACACCTTAGTTACTTTATTTACTTGTTACCCGTTACAATTTATCTTATCACAAAACTATATGTTACCGATAATTTCAGTTCTTGCAGAGAATACCTTGCTAAAACCTCTTGCCATTTCCTTCTGCTCCTTGGTTCGACACTCTTACTTATCGAAAGGACTACGATAGATCCCCTATACTTGTGGGTCATCAGGTCTCACCAACAATCTATAACCTCAAAGTCAAAAAGATGTTGGTTGACGGCGGGGCCGGGTTGAATCTGATTTCTCTAAAGGTCGCTAGCAAGGTCCAGATAGCAGATGAAGAACTCAAGGTTACCGGTACGTTCCAAGGAATTAACCCCAGCAGGAGTCTTCCTAAGGGAAAGATCACACTGCCGGCGACGTTCGGAAGGGAGTTAAACTACCGGACCGAGAAGAAGATATTTGATGTGGTTGACCTCCCCCTGTCATACAATGGTATCCTTGGTCACCCAGCTCTGGCTAAAATCATGGCGGCATCCCACTATGCCTACAATACTTTGAAGATGACAGGGCTGATAGGCGTCATTTCCATTCCATCAGACGAGAAGGATGCAATCATTTGTGTGGACAAGATGTACCGGGATGCAGTTACTGCAGAGGCCACGGAAGCTGCTACTCCCGCCAAGGAAAGTAAGAGAAAGAAGAAAGCTAACAAGGGCTCAAGTGAGGAATCCGGGAAGCACACCTCTTCGTAGTGTGTTGCGCCTGTTGATGACTTGCCGGAGAGTTCCAATAGCAAGAGATCCAAAGCTAATGCACCCGCTATGAAGAAGGTCCCGACAGGGCAGGCTGGCACTGATGGTACCTTTACTATTAATGCCACCCTCAATGACAAATAGGAAAGCACGCTCATTGCCTTCTTGCGGGCGAACGTCGATGTGTTTGCATGGCAACCATCTGACATCCCTGGTGTTCCCAGGAAGGTAATCGAGCACCACCTTGTTGTCTGTTGATATGTCTCCAACGTTGTTCCATGCTATTATATTATCTGTTTTGGATGTTTTATATGCATTAATATGCTATTTTATATTATTTTTGGTACTAACCTATTACCTAGAGCACAGTGCTAGTTTTAGTTTTTTCCTTGTTTTTTAGCTTCATAGAAAGGAATATTAAATTGAGTCCAAATGGAATAAAACTTTCATGATGATTTTTCTTGGACCAAAAGACACCCAGGAGACTTGGAGTGCAGGTTAGAAGAGCCACGAGGCGGTGACAAGGGTGGAGGACGCGCCCCCTACCTTGTGGCCCCTCGTGACCCCCCTGACCTAGTTCTTCCTCATATAGATTCACATATATTATTGAACCTCCAGAAGTATCCACGAAAACACTTTTCCATCGCTGCAACCTTCTGTTCCCGTGAGATCCCATCTTGGGGCCTTTTCTAGCATCCTGCCGGAGGGGGATTCGATCACAGAGGGCATCTACATCAACTCTATTACACTTCTGATGAAGCGTGAGTAGTTTACCTCAGACCTATGGGTCCATAGCTAGTAGATAGATGGCTTCTTCTCTCTCTTTGATTCTCAATACCATGTTCTCCTCGATGTTCTTGGAGATCTATCCAATGTAATCTTCTTTTTCGATGTGTTTGTCGAGATCCGATGAATTGTGGATTTATGATCAGATTATCTATGAATATTACTTGAATCTTCTCTGAATTCTTATCTGCATGATTTGATAACTTTGTATTTCTCTTCGAACTATCGGTTTGGTTTGGCCAACTAGATTGGTTTTTCTTGCAATGGGAGAAGTGTTTAGCTTTAGGTTCAATCTTGCGGTGTCCTCACCCAGTGACAAAGTAGGGGTAGCGATGCATGTATTATATTGTTGCCATCGAGGATAAAAAGATAGGGTTTACATCATGTTGCTTGAGTTTATTCCTTTACATCATGTCATCTTACTTAAAGCGTTACTCTATTCTTTATGAACTTAATACTCTAGATGCAGCCAGGAGTCGGTCGATGTGTGGAGTAGTAGTAGTAGATGCAGGTAGGGGTCGGTCTACTTGACACGGACGTGATGCCTATATTGCGTCATAACTTTGCACTTTTCTATCAATTGCTCGACAGTAATTTGTTCACCCACCATATTTATTTTCCTTCATGGGAGAAGCCTCTATTGAAACCTATGGCCCCCGGGTCTATTTTTCATCATATTAGTTTCCGATTTACTATTTTGCAATCTTTTATTTTCAGATCTATAAACCCAAAAACCCAAAAATATTTTATCTTTTGTTTAGTTCTATCTATTTCTATCAGATCTCACCTTTGCAAGTGACCGTGAAGGGATTGACAACCCCTTTAACGCGTTGGGTGCAAGTGTTTGATTGTTTGTGCAGGTATTGGTGATTTGCGCTTTCTTATCCTACTAGATTGATACCTTGGTTCTTAACTGAGGGAAATACTTACCTCTACTGTGCTGCATTACCCTTTCCTCTTCAAGGAAAAAACCAACGCAAGCTCAAGAAGTAGCATCTGCCCACACACCCGAGAAGTCAAGCAGAAGGTCCAGAAGCAAGCTTTGGAGATGCAACAGTTTATTGCTGAAGAGATCAAGAAACTTGAGGCAGTTGGTTTGGTCAGAGGAGTATTCCATCCAACATGGTTAGCAAATCCAGTGGTAGAACGCAAGGCGAATGGGAAATGGAGGCTTTGCACAGATTTCACAGATCTAAAAAGGCATGCCCGAAGGACCTATTCCCCTTGCTGCACATTGACCAGATTGTGGATTCCACCTCCGGGTGTGACCTGCTTTCCTTTTTGGATGCCTACTCTGGATACCACAAGATCTTCAAGTCCAAGGAATACGAAGAGAATACCGCATTCATAACCCCATGTGGCACGTACTGCTTTGTACGGAGGCCCTTCGGGTTGAAGAACGCCGGATCCACTTTTGCAAGAGCAGTACAAATTGGCTTTGAGTCCCAGCTACACAGAAACATTGAAGCTTACATGGATGATATAGTGGTCAAAACCAAGGACAAAATGACTCTTATTCGGGATTTGGAAGAAACCTTTGCTAATCTACGCAGGATCAACTTGAAGCTGAACCCGAAGAAGTGTGTGTTCGGTGTTCCTTCGGGCAAGCTACTTGGCTTCTTCGTGTCCCATCGAGGGATAGAAGTCAACCCAGACAATATCAAGGCTATCGAGCAGTTTCAAGCACCCAAGATAGTTATAAGGACGTGAGGCATTTGACTGGATGTGTTCCCGTGCTAAGCAGGTTCATTTCCAAGTCTGCCGAGCGCGCCCTGCTGTTCTTGAAGATCTTAAGAAGGCATGACCCATGCAATGGACCTCAGAGGCAGACGCTGCACTACAACATTTGAAGACCTATCTTTCCTCTGTGCCCACTTTGGTCGCTCCCAAACCACAAGATCTGTTGCTGCTATACTTGGCGGCAACCAATCAAGTTGTTAGTGCAGCACTAGTGGCGCAGCGGGAAGTGGATGAAGAGGCAGCCACAACCAGTGTCCCCTCTGGAGAGGAAAGTGAACCCGTCCCGGCAAGGTCAGATGCAGTTCAAGACAAGGGAGAGCAAGGCAGTGGAAACAATTCCATGGTCGCGGCAAGGAAGAAGGTGGTGCAGCGCCCAGTGTACTTCGTCAGCTCCCTATTGCAGGGGGCTAGATCGAGGTACTCTGGCATGCAAAAATTGATTTTTGGCCTAGTCATGGCCTCAAGGAAACGGCACCACTACTTCCAAGCCCACGAGATCACGGTTGTCACACGCTTCCCTTTGCAACGCATACTCAGAAACTTAGAGGCTACTGGAAGAATAGTGGAATGGGCCTTGGAGTTGTCCAGCTTTGGTTTGAAGTTTGAGAGCACATCGACTATTCAGAGCAGAGCACTGGCAGAGTTTATCACAGAATGGACACCAATCCCTGACGAAGAAGTGTTGGAGACTGTTATCCCCGGCAAGGAAGCACCCCAAGAATGGATTACGTATTTTGATGGTGCCTTCTCCCTACAAGGTGCAGGGGCTAGCGTGCTTCTCGTTGCTCTCATTGGGGAGCACCTTAAGTACGTCGTCCAGATGCATTTCCCTCGGGAGAAGGCTACCAACAATACTGCAGAGTATGAAGGGCATCTTGCCGGGCTCAGGATTGCAATAGAACTGGGAATCAAGAAGCTGATCATCCACGGAGACTCACAACTTGTGGTGAGACAAGTAAACAAGGATTACCAACGCCCGTTGATGGATGCATACGTTGAAGAATTGAGAAAGTTGGAGGAGCGCTTTGACAGATTGCAAACAAAGCGTGTGCCCCATGCAGGACACAACATTGCTGATCATCTGTCAAAGTGCGCTGTGCAAAATCTCCCTGTGGAACCAGGGACTTTTGTTCTCTATCTAACTTAGCCCTCCGTATCCCCGGCAACAATGGCCAGAAAAAGGAGGAAACTGGACTCCGGCAAGCCTCTCCCGGCAGAGCCTCCCGAGGACCCCCACAGGCGAGAACAACTCCCTTTCGATCGATGAGCTGCACCCTCCCGCCAGACCACCGGTCCCTGCGATCGAGGAGTGTGCTACCACGAATGAGGAGGTGCCGCTGGTCCTCGTTGTCGAGCCCCTGGCTCCAACTTGGGCATGACACATAGCCCATTTCGACCAAACTGGAGAACTCCCCAAAGAGCAAGAAGAAGCTAAAAGAGTAGCCCGGAGGGCCAATATGTATCAGTTCGTTGACAACATGCTATACAGAAGAAGGCCCAATGGTGTGAAACTGAAGTGCATTTGCCAGGAAGAAGGAAAGGAACTGTTGGCAGAGATACCCAAGGGTATGCTTGGCTCACACATTGGATCGAGGGCCCTGGTTGGAAAAGCCTTCCGGCAAAGATTTAATGGCCCACGGCCCTCCAAGATGCAATTGAGCTGGTCACCAAATGTGAAGCCTTCCAGTTCCACTCCAAGAATATCCATCAGCCTACCAAGCTCTCTAGATGATCCCTTTATCATGGCCCTTCTCGGTCTGGGGGCTTGACATCTTGGGCCCCTTCCCAGTGCTACCAGGGGCTTTGAGTTCTTGTTCGTTGCTATCGACGAGTTCACAAAGTGGCCAGAGGTGGAGCTCGTGAGAAAGGTGACCGCACAATCAGCTATCAACTTCTTGAAAGGATTGGTGTGACGCTTCGGAATCCCTGCCCAAATCATCACCGACAATGGCACCCAATTCATGAGCTGCACCTTCATGCCATATGTTCATGCCCTCGGAAGCAAGATCTCATTTGCCTCTGTTGCCCATCCCAGGAGCAACAGGCATGCCGAGAGGGAGAACGCTCAAGTGCTGCAAGGCCTCAAGACAAGAACATTTGTTAGGCTGCAGAAGTGTGGCGGGCGATGGATCGACGAGCTGTCGTGGTTCTTTGGTCCCTCAGAACGACACCAAATCGAGCTACCGGGTAGACTCCCTTCTCCCTAGTCTATGGGGCAGAAGCAGTTGTCCCCACAAAACTCATATATGGGTCACCTTGAGTGCTTGCCTAAGATGAAGTACGAAAGAATGGCATCGGCGCGACAATGTTGTGCTACTTGAGGAGAACCATCTCTGGGCTGCTACGCGTGCTGCATGCTACCAGCAAGGCCTGCGTCGCTATCACAGCCGCAGGGTTCACGACCGGAGTCTTGAGGAAGGCAACCTTGTCCTTAGGCACGTTCAGTCCGCCAAGGGTACAAACAAGTTGATGCCAAAGTGGGAAGGCCCTTACCGTGTAGTACGAGTCACCAGACCTTGCGCAGTCCATCTAGAGACCGGAGATGGCATTCAGTTGCAAAACTCATGGAACATTGAGCATCTCTGTAAGTTCTATCCGTATGGCGTGGCTGCCGGGCAGGCCCGGCAACCACCCTTTTGTACATGCCTTGCTGATGTTGCATGTAACCCCTTGTACAAAGCCAGGCGCATACCTTGAGCAACAGAGAAATGAAACGAAGCGCTAGGGGCCCCCAACAAATTTCATGCATCCATAAGCATATCATGAGCATATCATGTTCATGTAGATAAGATCCCATGTAGCACTATTTTCGTCTGCACTAAGCCGCAGGGTCCTTGCTGTGGATTTGACCCCAAAGAAAGGAAGAGAAGACAAGCCTACGTTGCAATCCCTGGCAAGCCAAATAGATAAGTTCTTTCTTATCCATACGTGTTCTATAAGTAGAGACTTGTGCATATGAAAACCTCGCCACCTTTGAAACTTAGGTGCTCCCATCCCTTGACTTGAATGTTGCTTCGACCAAGATGGTTGCAGTGGCCTTTGGTGGAAAATGTTTGGCGGGGGGCTGGTCCCTCTTTGTGATTTGTGCCCAGCAGGCCTAGCTCGATGGCAACAAACTGAGGGTACCGGTAGGATAGCCTGCCGGGGGAAAACTTGTTTACTTGAATGTATAGAGGCATTACACCTCTGCATTGACCAGTTACATGCACAAGTACTAGGCAAGGCTTGTCTTTTTCATTAATATGTTGATTAACAAGTACAGATCTTACAGAACACAAACATGGGTAAAGAAGATTACATAATTTAGACTAAAGTTTGGCAAATTTCTACATATTTCAGATTGAAAAAAGATAAGTGCCCCGTGATGCCCTTTCTTGTCCCTCTCTTCCTAGGCACTACGGTGGGAGGTGAAGAGGGCAAAAGGAGCGCCTGGGCAGAAGCCCAGCCTGACCCCGTCAGGCCCTTTGACAAGGAGTCTGGCAAGAATGGGAGGGCACGAGTGAAGGTGATGGTGAAGAGATTGGCTAGGACGACCCCCCCGGCCGCCACCACCAGGGCCAGCAGGACGCGGCAGGGCGAAAGAATCCGACAACCCGCAAGGAAGCCTGTCGGGGTCCAGTTGGAAGGCCGCTGGAGGAGCCAGGGGCACCATTCCCACCTCTGCATCCAACTCCCCGGCAAATCACCTTGCCAGGAAAGGGGTACAGGTGTAGATGGTGGTGTCGCCGCCTGACGGTTATGGTGCGACTGATGTTCAGCTGGAGTCGGAGCTGTCGTCCTCCCCGTCGCTGTCATCGTCATCACTGTCACTGTCCTCCTCATCGCTGTCGCTTGAGGAGGAGCTTTCATTGTCGGTCGAGCTCTCCGTGCAGCACCCTGAGCGAGCACCCGAAGACCTTGATGGAGAGCAGCTCGGCATCCATTAATTTAAAATGAGGATGTGCCCCTCCGACAAGCTGTGGGCACGAGTGAAAGTCTTCCAACCGCGTCGGAGGAGGGTGACCCGAGGAGCGGGGAAATCTACATCCACCCGCATGCTACCATTACAATAGCCCCTCATGTGCAGCTTCAATGCGCGCGGCTGCTCGAGCTCCATCACCCTCGCAAATGGAGTAGGGAGGTGGAGGCGGCCACGTGGAGGCTTGTACAATCTAATGATGAACTCCAGAGGTTGGTCCCCGACGTGGCCTTCCATCGGGGGAGGGGCGGCCAGTGGGGGCACAATGAGAGCGCCACCCCATCCTCCTTGCCCCGGGCACCACGACGACCACAACCTTGCCCCTCCCACCTCCTCTTGTGGCGGGCTCTGCCCCCGCGTCTTCGGAGGAAGGAGGGAGACGCTATCGAGCAGAAGTTCTCGTCGCCGCCACCGGAAGAGCGCCGCATCCCCGGCCTCTTACCATGGTAAGCAGGGACTGCTGGGAGAAAGGAAGGAGTGGGATGTGTGAAGAAGCGCCCCGCCTCGCGTCTCCTTTTATAGGCGAGCGGGGCAGGGGGCTAGCTCTTTCCCATGGAGGTAGCTGCCTCGCTCCTCCAGTCCGGCTCCCCCTTGAGGGAGTCCTGGACTAAGGGGTCCTCGGGCATCCGGCCTGTTCTCCATGGGCCGGACTGATGGGCTGTGAAGACATGAAGACCGAAGACTGTACCTGTGTCCGGATTGGACTCTCCTTTGCGTAGAAGGCAAGCTTGGCAACCGATTATGAAGATTCCTTCTTATGTAACCGACTCAATGTAAACTCCAGATCCCCCCGGTGTCTATATAAACCGGAGGGGTTAGTCCGAAAAGCATATACTCATTACCATAGTCATATAGGCTAGGCTTCTAGAGTTTAGCCATCACGATCTCATGGTAGATCAACTCTTGTAACACTCATAATCATCAATATCAATCAAGCAGGACATAGGGTATTAACTCCATAGAGAGGGCCCGAACCTGGGTAAACATCTTGTCCCCTGTCTCCTGTTACCATCGATCCTAGACGCACAGTTCGGGACCCCCTACCCGAGATCCGCCGGATTTGACACCGACATTGGTGCTTTCGTTGAGAGTTCCACTATGTCGTCGACGAAACATTCGATGGCCCCTTCAATCGTCTATAGTGACGCTATCCAAGGAGAAACCTTCCTCCCCGGACCAATTTTCGTGTTCGGCGGCTTCGTACTGCGGGCCAGGTCGCTCAGCCATCTGGAGTAGATCGATAGCTACGCCCCTGGCTACCAGGTCAGATTTGGAAGCTTGAACTACATCGCGGATATCCGTGGAGACTTGATTTTCAATGTATTTGAGACTGCAGCGATCGCTCCACCTCGCTCCGAAGAACATGACTTAAATCTATCATCGGATCACATCCAGGAGATGGTCCCTATTCCTGCAACGGCCTTAGAACCGGAGCAGATCGTGCCATCCAAAGCCATAGAGACCGCGGCATTGGAGCCGCACACGGAATCGGCACCTTGCAATATCTGCGTCAATGGAACTCTGGATTCGTCTCCGGCTATAAATTCCGGACCATATACGCTTGCAGACACCGAGCTAGATCGGTTAGCGATCTTCGAATTTAGTACCGCAGACGTTTTTCAGCACTCACCTTTGGGTGATGTGCTAAACTCTTTAAAGAACCTGTCATTCACGGGATACTCGCAGCCAAACTATGTCCGGTTCGCACTAGGGGCTGACGACGGAGAATTTTGTTTCCCACCCGCCACCCACTTCATAGCCACTATCGAGGACTTAACCGACATGCCTACTCCTGGCTCCGCAGACATTGACGGTATAGACGACGATGCAGACAAGGAGCAAGGCCAAGACCCGCCAGTCATCAGGCGCAAGACGGCCACCCCTTCACATGACGTGTATATGATCGATACACTTAAAAACCCTCGCGGCAAAGACAAGGGAGATCCAGTTAAAACTCCCGAGTCACAGTCTAAGTTCCAGCGCCCCAAACGCCGCCCCAAGTCACATCGCAGCAACAATGGCACTGGAGAAAATAGTACTCCGAACAGCGCCGAAAGCAATGAAGACCCTGTGGGAGCAACATTCGAGGAGGAGAAACAAGAAAATGGGCAAGCCAGCCCTGACGAATAGGCCCTACCCAGCGACGGTTCGGAGGACGACAACTACCTTCCGCTCTCTGAAGATGAGGTAAGCCTCGGCGACGAAGACTTCATCGTACCCGAAGAGCCCCTCGAACAGGAGCCTTCAAGCACAGGCTGATAGCTACGGCAAGGAGCCTGAAAAAGAAGCAGCAACAGCTTCAAGCTGACCAAGACCTACTCAATGACAGATGGACCGAAGTCCTGGTCGCCGAAGAATACGGCCTCAGTGGCCCAGCCAAAAGCTACCCAAAGCATAGATCGCTCTACCAGTCCGATGACGAGGCGTTGGAGCCCATACCATCGTCACACAACGCAGCAGGTCGCCGGCAACTCTGTCCGGATAAAGAGGCAACTCAAGTCGAACAACAGACCGCCCCACCTCACCGTAAAGGCAATAACAACGCAGGCCACGATTACCCAGATAACCTGCAGAGGGACTGGGACAATAGAGAAGGAAACACAAGACCGATCTACGGATCACGAAAACATGCTTCGACACGCAACGATGGCTACCTATTCGGACGTGTCACACCTCGCCGCGACCAGGCCGAAAACAGCAATGGGACTCCTTCGGTGTTACGCCGCAGTGTGGCCCAACATAGAGGTGCCGCACACCCGCTTTGCTTCATTGATGAAGTAATGGATCATGAATTCCCCAAAGGGTTCAAACCCGTCAATATTGAATCATACGACGGGACAACCGGTCTCGCAGTATGGATAGAAGATTTCATCCTCCACATCCATATGGCCCGTGGAGACGACCTCCACGCCATTAAATACCTCCCACTAAAACTAAAAGGACGAGCTCGGTACTGGTTAAACAGCCTGCCTGAAAATTCCATAGGCAGCTGGAAGGACTTGGAAGAGGCCTTCCTCGATAACTACCGAGGAACACATGTCCGGCCACCGGATGCCGATGACCTAAGTCACATTGTCCAACAACCCGGTGAATCAGCTAGGGAGCTCTGGACCCGGTTCTTAGTCAAAAAGAACCAAATCGTCGACTGTCCGGACGCGGAACCCCTCGCGGCTTTCAAACACAGCATCCGGGATGAATGGCTTGCACGCCACCTCGGCCAAGAAGGACCTAAATCCATGACAGCTCTCATTGCTCTGATGACTTGTTTTTGTGTGGGAGAAGACAGCTGGCTCGCTCGTAGAAGCAATAGCGCCAGCAACCAGGGAACCTCTGAAATCCGAGACGCTAACGGCAAGCCACGAGGAAGCAAAAACAACAGTCACAATGACAATGAAAGATTAGGCGACATAGGGTCAACGCCGGATTCAGCAACCCCAAGCTCGGTCATCGGAAGAAGCCATCCAAGGCGAATCAAGACGAACCATCCAACCTGGAAAGGATATTGGACCGACCCTGCCAGATTCATGGCCACCCCGATAAACCAGCTAATCATACCAACAGAAACTGCTGGGTCTTTAAACAGGCCGGCAAGCTCAACGCCGAACACAGGGGAAGGAAGCCGCCAAGCGACAGGGATGACGGAAAGGTTCACCAATGAAAACCGGGGGTCTGAAGCAGTCTCCACCCGAGGATCAACTACCCCTAGAACGGAAATAGCAATCCGGCTTCCGCCGCCCACTCCGTACACCTACAAAGTTTGTACCGCGCGTACATCATTACGCACTCAAGATACCATGGGCATCGGCGGAAGCACAATACGGACAAGCCTGCGAGCACTCCAGTAACCTTTTTCTACATATAATTATTTATTTTCTTTTTATTTCTTCTTGCAATATCCTTTAAAAAC
This sequence comes from Triticum urartu, assembly GCF_003073215.2. Taxonomy (NCBI): domain Eukaryota; kingdom Viridiplantae; phylum Streptophyta; class Magnoliopsida; order Poales; family Poaceae; genus Triticum; species Triticum urartu. Next base: position 385,102,581 of record NC_053025.1, on the reverse strand, counting down.
AGGTGACGAACATGATAAAAATCGGAAACTGGCTCTATCGGAGTCTAGATCCGTACACTCACCTAAGGGGCTATGTCCATCAAGGATTCCCCCCACCGAGGACTGGCGGCGCAGACGTGCGACAGGAGGTCCAAAATAACTTTTTGTAGACCGCACTCTCTATTTTTTGAGCCTGTACTATGCATGTTCCTCCGCCTCCAACCCCGAGCATGTCGAATATTCGGGGGGGTGGCTTTTATATACATATATCATAAGTAATCATCGGCATATCGCTCAGTTACCAGTAAACAATATCCAAACTAATCATCCATATGGTTTTCCCGACAAATATGGCTCTTACGGTTATTTCACAGAAATACCTTGGCCTAACCGGCCAGGGGCTCGGTGTGGGAACAAATGAGTTTCCAGTAAAAGTCCGAACAACTCTATAGCATAATTCGGCGTCGCAAGTTTGGCCTTATATGCATCAGCTCCGAATCATTATCTTGGGTCAATAGTTGGGTTGCCCGGCTCATGTGCTTGCTACCCTACGTTCCGCTCTATCTACTAGGGTAGTAAAGGGAGAACTACTACGATTGTGCCCTGGTCTAAACCGGATGAGCACCTCAGTGGAGAAAGCCGAAAACTGACTGTCATGATGCGGCGTGAGCTGGTCAACCACTTGACGACTTATTGGAATCTTTAGCGATTCTTTGTGTCACACGAAGGATCTTTTTCAGATCAAATATGTAAGGCACCATACGCCGCATACATACCAGGGGCTATGTCGTAGCTCCACCATAAAACTCCTATGGCTAAGTGAAAGTGTTAATGCCTTACAGTCTGATTGCCTGGTTCGCCGCATTATCACCTCCTTCATGGACCAAGACGTTGGATAAGGAGTGATTAAATGCTTTTCCGAATACCCCGTACTTCCTACGAGGGGGCTGAAGCCGACGACTGGAAAACTTTCAGATTATATTAAAATGGCCGCACAGGAGGAATTCAAGCTTTCAAGGAGAACATAAATAGATTAATTATAAAATTGTTTTTTACAATTTTCATACACCTCACTCAAACATTATGTATTTTGAGCACTGACCCTCTACAAAGCGGGAGGCCTCTAGGATGTCTTCAAAATAATGCTCCGGTTCCGGACGGTCCTTGCCTTCGGGTGGACCCTTCGTCGCAACACCAATGGCCTTCATCTTCCCCCAGAACATCTTGACTTGGACAAAAGCCATCCGTGCACCCTCAATGCACATTGACTGCTTCACAGCGTCGATACGCGGAACCGTGTCAACAAGCCTTTGCACTAAACCGAAATAGCTATTCGGAACAGGCTTGGTTGGCCACAACCGGACTATGACGTCCTTCATGGCAGCGTCAGACATCATATGAAGTTCGGCCCATTGGGACATCTGTTCATTGAGCAACAAAGGGCGCTTTGATGCGCCAAACTGCGAGCAAAAAAGCTTCTCCATCGCATATCGATCCTGCGCTTGGTAATACTGCGCTGCATCGGCAGAACTCTTCGGCAAGTCCAAGAACTCGTCCGGAGAACTCCATACTTGGTTGAGTTGGGCATAGTTCGGGGCGCCGAACTTAGTTTGCAGCAGAAAGGGCTTTCCACCCGCAATCTCCCTCGCCTGTCGAACCTCCTCACGGGCCGCTTTACATTCTGACCGCGCTCCTCTCGCCTCTTGTAAGGCCTTCTCCAGATCAGCCATTAAGACTTCACTCTCCTTCTCCAGAAATTCACAGCGGCCGGTAGGATTCTCTAGCTCGAGCGTCATCATGGATATCTTCTCCTCATCTTAGCGCCATGTAGCTCGTTCGGCTTTTAATTCAGCCGATGCCTTTTCGCTAGCAGAATTACTACGCCGGGCCTGCTCCTTGGCCCGGGCTAGCTCCGCTTGAAGAAATTCAACGACGGCAGCACCATCTACAGCCAAATTTCATCATCATGCTTATACCACAAAAATGTATGAGGATTGCCCCGAATACATACCTTGCGACTCGTCAAGACGCATATTGATTAAAGCAAGATCGTCCCCTGCCACATCCCGCTGCAAATCGGCAATTTCCATAGTCCGGGAAGCGGCCAAGGGAGAAGAAGCTTGTGTTAAAAGTTGATCAGGTTAGTCCTCAAACGATCCTTTTCGATCCTCCATTTTACTTCCCAGCGGAAGCCAACCCGAGTATCAAGGGATAGTACCTATACACAGGCGCATCTTTGCAAATGAAACATAGCTGAAAACATTAGGTTACAAACCTCGAAGCCCTTCAGTAGGCTCATGAAGGCTTCATTTAATCCGCTCTTCACGGACGAAATCTTCTCAATCACTGTACCCATCAAGGTACGTTGTTCCCCCGAGACAAATGCTGCAACATGTCCCGCAATATATCCGGAGTCTCCGAGTTCCCCGAGGCTGCCCCAAAAGCACAATCATCCTTTGAAGGAATCGGCTCACCCGTCTTCAAAATCGCCGTCGGCTGTGAACCAAACAGTCCGGGGCCTCGGTTATCATCAGCCCCAGGATCCCGGATGATCGGAGATCCACCTTTGGGTATCGCCTCTTCTGTCCCCCGGTCTAAGGGGCCCCTCCGTGATGAGACTTCAGAGTCATCCGCCTTATTGGGAGAGGAGGTCGGAGGAGGCATCTCGCTCTCCATCATCTCTGGGAGGAGACTCCCCGAAGAAGAGGATCGCCCCGAAACATTCTGTGCCGACCTGTAAAAATGCATAAATGCGTTACGTGTATCTTTGGTAACAATAACAGAGTGGGACACTATCAAAGTACTCCGGATTCTCTTATGATTCGGCCAAGGGCTTGTCCCCTTGTTGGAGCTGCTCAACGGCATCACTTTCCCAACCCAAGCCGGTTGACGGTGGCATCTTGCCCTTCTTGGGAGACCACCCCTCCCCATCTTCGGAGGCAGCCCTTTTTCTCCTGTTCGGAGAAGGGATACTGGGTCCTTTTCCGCCTCCGTCTTCGGGTGAGGAAAGGTTGATTTCTCCGGATTCATTGTCCGACTTACCTTCGAAACCAAGGTCACCTTGGATCTTTTTCGCCCTCCCCTGCTGGTGCCTGGCATGGCACCGGGGCCAGCATCCTTGTCAACACAGGAGGAGCTGAGTCCTCGGGAAGGGGAGCCGGACACCTAATCAATTCCACCTTCTTTATCCAGCCCTAAAAAGGATGATACTGTTGGTATCTTGCCACTGGGTATCTGATTATGAAGTATTCGGTAAACGAGTACTTACTGGGGTGTCCAGGTGGTTACATTCAGGGCCGACATCTTCGATGGTGTTCGGCCATTGCCTTCGTTTCCCGAAGACTAACCTCCACATTCCTTCGTGTGTTGTGCCAAAGAAGTTTTGAAGAGTTCGAGACCCTTCTGGATTGAACTCCCATAGGCGGAGAGGCCATCGCTGGCACGGCAGGGTCCGACGAACTAGCATTATATGAACAATGCTGGCTATGTCGATGTCCCTCTCAATGAGGCTTCGGATGCGACCTTGCAGAGTTCGCACATCATTCATTGATCCCCAATCTCGCCCCTTGTTAATCCACGATGCAAGTTGAGTTGGAGGGCTGGGTTGAAGTGCGGGCGCGGTCGCCCACTTGGAGCTGCGGGGCTCGGTGATATAGAACCACCCTACTGCCACAGATCGGAAGATTTGGCGAAGGATCCTTTTAGCCAAATGGCGCTAGCAAGCTTGCTCACTGTAGCGCCGCCGCACTCGGCCTGCTCCCCCTCTACCACTCGCGGCTTTACATCAAAGGTCTTGAGCCACAATCCGAAGTGCGGAGGAGTTCGGAGGAGGGCTTCGCACGTAACGATAAACGTCAAGATAAGAAGAATAGAGTCTGGGGCCAAATCGTGGAAGTCTAGCCCGTAATAGAACATGAGCCCTCGGAAGAAGGGGTTAAGTGCAAACCCCAACCCGCGGAGGAAGTAGGACACGAACACGAGCCTCTCGCCGGATCTGGGGGTGGGAATAACCTGCCCCTGGGCAGGAAGCTGATGATGGATTTCAGCGGTCAGGTACCTCGCCGCCCGAAGCTTTGCAATATCTTCCTCCGTAACAGAAGAAGCTACCCACCGGCCTTGACGGCTAGATCCAGACATGATTGGGGCTGGTGGCGACCGAAACCTGAGTGTTGGAACTCAGGGCAGCAGGGGTTGAGGAAGAGCCAAGCGTGGAAGAAAAATACGGGTCTGTACCCCTATATAGAGGCTGGAAATACCAAACGTCTCCTCTCGGGCCTCAAAAACTTGCTTGTTTCCAAGGAGTTGTACCCAAGCGACGGTTGGGTTACCCACGTTCGGGTCGACAGGAATCCCTTAAAAAAGGGAGGCACTATCTCCGTTTGGATAAGATGCGCCAATAAGGCCACATCCTGGGACGTAGGGCGACGGGCCGCCTAAAACGGTTCGCAAGCAAAGGCCGGGCAGGCGTGGTTTCATATTACCAAAAAGTAGTCGGTGGGTTGAACCCATGAAATATTATATCCTCTATGGTTGTGCATACAAGTCTGTATACAATCATTACATCTGAAGATCAACTAGGAGTTCGGAAGGGGGAACCCGCCTTAAAATGCCAAAGACAATCTACGCGCCGGACTCCTCGTCATTGAAGCCAGGTTCAGGGGCTACCGAGGGAGTCCTGGACTAAGGGGTCCTTGGGCATCCGACCTGTTATCCATGGGCCGGACTGATGGGCTGTGAAGACATGAAGACCAAAGACTGTACCTGTGTCCAAATTGGACTATCCTTAGCGTGGAAGGCAAGCTTGGCAACCGATTATGAAGATTCCTTCTTACTTAACCGACTATATGTAAACCCTAGATCCCCCCGGTGTCTATATAAACCAGAGGGGTTAGTCCGGAAAGCATATACTCATTACCATAGTCATATAGGCTAGGCTTCTAGGGTTTAGCCATCACAATATCGTGGTAGATCAAGTCTTGTAACACTCATATTCATCAATATCAATCAAGCAGGGCGTAGGGTATTACCTCCATAGAGAGGGCCCGAACCTAGGTAAACATCTTATCCCCTGTCTCCTGTTACCATCGATCCTAGACGCACAGTTCGGGACCCCCTACCCGAGATCCGCCGGTTTTGACACCGACACCCCTCACCATCAAAGGCTCGATGAATCAAGGCTGACCCCCTGCACCAACCCATGGTGCTTAGTTTTCTGCCATGGCGCTCATTTATGCACCCTCCGCATCCGCCACCAACCCTGCATCATGCATGCAGCACACGCGGCAGAAACGTCGGAGGCGGGGAAGCTAGTGGAATGGTAGTCATCGCCCTATGATCGTGGGACATGGGCAACCCACGGGTTGTGGCTCGAATACCCTCCAAAACATCCTGCATGACTTGCACGGGGAAATGGAAACTGATGCAAGCTCAGATTAATGAAGAAGCAAAGAAGACTTCAAAGGACGAACTACCGCAGCCTCCTCGCCTGTGTACTTAATAGGGCCGACCCCGACAATGCTTGGTAGCGCGTTCAGGCCAGGCCCGGGGGCTTCTGTCGGTGCGACAAACCCCAGGTGTGTTGCCCGAACTGTACACAAGCACAAGAGCAAGGTTGCAACATCCAAGATGAGACCAAGTTGAAGAGATAGCTCTTTGAGAAATTAGAGAGCGGATCAAGAAGACCAAGTCAAGCCAAAGGAAGCAAAATACCACTAAGGAGAAAAGCTCCCTTGCCGGGCAGGCAAGCCCGGCGAGGTCGAGGTTGTTCCAGAGATAATCCTCAAGACTGCCTCGGCAAGCTTGTCGGGAACGCCAAGGGCGGACTACCCCGCCAAGGCTCCACCGCTCCACCTCGCAGTGATGCAAGTCATCTATCGATGCGATGTCGAGCCCCTAAGTGACTAGGTGGTTGTTATTTGGCACATGGCAGCCACTTCCTAAGGAAATCACCTCCAAATGACACTCGTCCAGAGATGTGTCAAGCAGACAAACAAGAAGGTGGCTGAACAGCACGACAAGGCTTGCCGGGCATGCCGTGATGTGACACTAAGCGACGCACTTAATGCACTCTACCCTGTCTGCAGAGTTAGGTATGATAGCACAGTTTGCTATCTAATCAGTATATAATGACCGATTTGCCATTGTGGTGACCCCTTGATCTATAAAAGGAGGGTCGTGGCAACCTTAGAAAGGATTCGGACCCTTGTACACTCATACGCGCATAGCTGCTCTCACCCCGTGGCAACCTTGTCGGGCTAGAGCGCTAGGTCTCCACCACAGTCCCTCATCAATCCACCAAAGTAGGAGTAGGGTTTTATGCCTCGCGGCATCCCAAACCTGGGTAAAAACAGCCTGTGTGATCTCTGCCGTGCTGCGCTACGCCCTCTGCTCTTTGTGCAATGCTTTCATCCCCCCTTCCGAACCACAAGGGGCTGATGGCCCCATAGGTGGCCGTGGTTTCCCCCGACATAGGGGGAATTACTCACGCATCATAAGAGGGGAATAAATTACTAGAGAGATTAATCCAATGAAAACCATATCGATAATACCATGAAGATCCACAATAAGATGAAATGGATAATTAAAATAGTCTTGATCTCCAAACAAGATTGAGTAATATTACAATTGTTCTTTGATAACCCACAAGTATAGGGGATTGCAACAGTTTTTGAGGGTAGAGTATTCAACCCAAATTTATAGATTCAACACAAGGGGAGCCAAAGAATATTTGCAATTATTAGCAACTGAGTTATCAATTTAATCACACTTGGAGATTAATTATCTGCAGCATAGTGATTAGTAGCACAGTAATATGATAGCTTTGATAGTAGAGGTAGCAGCAATAGTAACGGTAACAATGATAGTGATAGTTTTGTAGCAGTGACAATAGTAACAGCAGCAATAGTAACTTAGCAAGATCAATATGTAGGAAAATCGTAGGCATTGGATCGGAGATTTGTTGGATGATATTCATGATGTGACAGTTACAACCTAGGGCGATATGGCACTAGCTCTGGTTCATAAATATAATGTAGGCATGTATTCTGTAAATAGCATACATGCTTATGGAAAGAACTTGAATGATATGTTCTGTCCTACCCTCCCATGGCACGGGGGTCCTCTTGGAAACTAAGGGATATTAAGGTCTCCTTTTAATAGAGAACCGGAAAAAAGCATTAACACATGGTGAATACATTAACTCCTCAAACTACGGTCATCACCGGGAAGTGTACTGACTATTGTCACTCCGGGGTTGCCAGGTCATAACACGTAGTATGTGACTATAACTTGCAAGATCATATCTAGAATATAGATATAATGGTGACAACATAAACTGTTTAGATCTGAAATCATGGCACCTGGGCCCAAAGTGACAATCATTAAGCATGGCAAAGTCATAGCAACATCAATCTCAGAACATAGTGGATACTAGGTATCAAGCCCTAACAAAAGTAACTTGATTACATGATGAATCTCTTCCAACTCCTCACCGACCAGTGAGCCTACGAAGGAATTACTCACTCCCGGTGGAGAGCATCATGGAATTGGTGATGGAGGAGGGTTGGTGATGATGAAGACTGAAGATTCCCCTCTTTGGAGCCCCAAACAGACTCCAAATCTGGCCTCCCGATCAAGAGCGGGAGATGGCGGCGGCTCCGTATCGCGAAACGAGATAATTCTTCCTCCCTAATTTTTTTTCTAGAAATATGTGATTTTATAGCATTGGTTTCAGGGTCTGTCGAGCCACCAGGTGGGGACAACCCACCAAGGCGCGCCTGGAGGGGGGGCGTGCCCTGGTGGGTTGTGCCCACCTAGGTGCCCCCTCCGGTGGTTCTTAGCTCCAGAAATTATCTTTATTTGTATAAAAATTCCTCGCAAAGTTTCGTTCCAATCAAAGAACTTTTATTTGTGCACAAAAACAACACCATGGTAGTTCTACTGAAAACAACGTCAGTCCGGGTTAGTTTCATTCAAATGATGCAAATTAGAGTCCAAAACAAGAGGAAGAGCATTAGGAAATGTAGATATGGCGGAGACGTATCAAATCCCCCAAGCTTAAGCCTTTGCTTGTCCTAAAGCAATTCAGCTGACAAACTAAAAGTGAAAAAGAAAAACTTTTACGAACTCTTTTGCTCTTATTTGCATAAATAAGCTTAAAAAGCACCCAAGTTTTCAGCCAAGATTATAACTAACCATGTCGACAATAACTCTTAATTATGTTAACTCATATCAATGAAATAATCAGCTAGCCAGCAATAATAAGATATCTCAAACAACAACACGTTGTCAAAACAACCAGAATATAATATGACAATAGTGGTATCTCCCTAGCCCTTTCCGAGACCGCAAAATATAAATGCAGAGCACCTCCAAAGTTCAAGCAGTGACTAAACATTATAATTCATGGTAGAATAGATCCAGTCATGATGCACCCAACATTAGCTAGACACAATGCATGAGGATGAAAATAGTGCTCTCAGGTTTTGGTGCTTATTTGAGAAGGTGATGACACAACATAAAAGTAAATAGATAGTCCGTTCGTAGAGGGAAGCAATGATTTGCAGCGGTGCCAGAGCTCAAGTTTTTTTAAACAGAGGTAAATGAAATTTTGAGAAATGCACCATTATTGTTTATTTCGCGACCATTAGTTATCGGTATCTTCCATGCTAAACACATTAGTGGCGGTTCCCAAGCAATAAAAGTAAAGGTTTGCTCCCCCTCCACCAACAATCACACTCCACGGCTTGTCCGAAACAACAGATACCATCCATACCAACAACAGTCCTCGGGGAGTTTTATTTAATTATTTCCAATTTGAGTTCGGGACTGGGAATCCCTATTACCGCCCCTCTCGTGCCAGGATGAGTGAATAATACTCATCATGAGAATAACCCGCCTAGCATGGAAGATATTGACTACCTCCTATCGCTCTATGAACAATCCAGGCACACAAAAAGGATATTTATTTGAAGTTTTTATAGGTGGCACATGCAAATTTACTTAGGATGGCAGGGTAATACCACATATAGGTAGATATGGTGGACTCGTCTGGAATGACTTGGGTCTAAGGTTTTTGATGCACAAGTAGAATTCCCACTTAGTATAGGAGAGGGCTAGCAAATAGGTTGAGAAGCGGCCAGCTAGAGAGCGAAAATGGTCATGAACATGCATTATGCATAAGTAACATTGTACACTAGCATGAGTAGTATATGAACACTGTGAACATAAATATCATAGAGGATATGTTAGTTTTGATTCAACTACATGCATGAACATGTGCCAAGTCAAGCCACTCGAACATTCAGAGGAGGATACCATATCATCATACTACATCACAATCATTTTAATGCAATGTTGAAATCCAAGATAAATCATTATCCACTCCTAGCTACTTATGCATGGCATGAGAAACTATAATCTCTAATTGTCATTGCAAACATGTTTGATCATAATAGGCTGAATCATGGATACTAGGTTGAACATATTTATAAAAACAAAACCAGTCGAGTTCATACCCTTTTCTCTTTGCCACAACCAGTTCATCAAATATCGTCATTATTGCCTTTCACTTGCACGACCGAACGATATTAAAATAATAATAGTGCAAGAGTGCTGTGAACTAAGCTGGAATCTGCGAACATTTTATTCAAAAGGAGAAGACAAGGCAATATGGGCTTTTTGTTAGATCAACAATAATGCATATGAGAGCCACTCAACATTTTCGTCGTGGTCTTATCCTCGGTACAACTCCATAAAAAGAAAAGAAATTCAGAGAAACACACTAAAATATTTTTAGAGTTTTTGGTTTTTCTTAAGCAAGCAAATAAAAAGGGAAAACAAAAATGAGAAAAACTATTTACACGGGAAAGCTCACAACAAATAAAAGAAGAATAAGGAAATATTTTTGGGTTTTTCTTTTTAGAACTACAACAATTTACACTAGGAAGAAAAATCAAAAAGAAGCAGGAAATATTTATTTTTTGAATTTTCTCAAAGTTTTTCAAACACACAAGAAGAAAGCGAGAAAACAAATTTAGCATGGATAATACAATGAAAGAATGTGGACACCGATAACTGAAATGAAATGTGTGAACATGAATGTAATTTCGGTGGAAATACATACTCCTCCAAGCTTAGGATTTTGGCCTAACTTGGTAATAAATCAGTAGCCTGCATAATGGTTAGAGTGATAGCTCACGGAGGCTCTCGGTGCGGATGCCTCAGCCCGCCGTGCAGCCACAACTACGGCATTATGAGCTCAGTCCTCGCTCTCAAGAACATAATATCTTCCCCTACTGTGAACATCAAAGAGAGCAGGTGCAGGCAAATATGTGTCCACAACGAAACTTTTATTAAACAACAGGTTATAAGTGAAATTATGGGGTTCACCACTAGGGATCTTATGATGTTTCATAGCATCAAATTCTAAGTACTGTGTGGGTAAAATTGGGTCATAAGGAAAAGGTGAAACACCCAGCTCTCTTGCTAAGCGTGTGGCATAGATTCCACCATAAAAATATCCACTACCAGCGTTGTGTTGCAACATGCGTGCAACAATCGCTCCAAGATTATAACTTTTGTCACCGGTGAGAGCGGTGTGTATGAGGCTCAAGTCTGGAGCACAAAGTGTACTACAATCTTGTTTAGCTACAATACATTTTCCATTAAATAATGCAAAGTACTGGATTGAGGGAAAATGAACGCTCTTTATTCTACCCTGCGTCACTCCCCTAGTCTCACCATAGCAAAGACTAGTCAAGAATATCTCAAACTCAGATCTTGGTGGTTCGTCAAGGGAACCCCAGAATGGGATTTTGCAGCAGTAGGTAAATCTCTCTAGAGATATGGTAAATGGATTTTCATACAGTTTAAATGACACCCTAGACTCACGGGGATGGAATTTAAATCCTTTGGTAAATGATTCAGTGAGAGTGAGGTGTTGGTTGCACTTATCTGAAATGTAGGGACTGAGCTCGGCATTGTGAACTTATTGCTCAAATTATTCCTTAATGCCCACACACACCATATAATTGTTGCATGACCATAAGCATGTTTTGGTGGCGGCATCTCGTACGAAACTTTCACTTTGTTCAACATAAGACCGACGAGCGGAGCTCCTACTAGAAGATGCCTCCGAGGATCTCCTCCTCGAAGAACTCCTTCCAAAGAGGTTCATCACATTCACGTACAATTTTCTGAAAAAATTTGGCCACAAATTTTTTTAACAAAACTTCACAAGATTGAAAGCAACTACTCATAGGGATGCATAGAGGCCATAGCAAGCATTCAAACTACTTAGAACTCTAAGAATTCAACATGCAAGCTCATCTACAGCAGCACCAAGAGCAACTAATTATTCAAAGTATAAACCACTAAAGCAAAAACTAATTGGACCAACGAAGGAGTCACATACCAAGCAACAATCCCCTGAAACAGTTTTGGAAACGGAGTGTCGAGCAAAGAGATCGAAATCCGCGGGTTCGAAAGCATGAACACGAGAGAGAGAGAGAGAGAGCAGTGGTGATTTTTTTCTGGAGGTAGGTCGTGATGTGGGATAAAGAGATGAGTGAGGCAGCCCACGTGGGGACCACAACCTACCAGGGCGCGCCTGGGGGTCCTGGCGCGCCTAGGCGGGTTGTTCCCACCTGGTCCACCTCCCTCTGATGTTATTTGCACCAAAAATACTCAAATATTCAGAAAAAAATTGTATTAAATTTTCAGAGCATTCTGAGAACTTTTATTTTTGGGTCATTTTTTATTGCACGGGAAATTCAGAAAACAGACAAAACATGGCATTTTATTTTATTTAACTAATGAAAAACAGAAAACAAAAGGTAGGGACAGAAGGTAGTGCTCACTAAATTCATCAACTTCATACCTCTAAAAAAATGATCCATTATAGGGTGTCCTTCCCACACGACCCAGAAATCGTCGGGGATAGGCCCTCCTGGGACCCAGGTTGGGGCCGTGTGCGATCGAGCGAGGCATCGAAACCCAATCATTTTTGTAGGTATGTACATCCGACATAGTGAATCCCTGAAATCATTTCCGTAGGTATGTACATCCCACACAGTAAATCCCATAAATCATTTCCGTAGGTATGTGCACCCCACACGGTGAATCCCAGAAAATCATTTCCGTTCGTATGTATATCACAGATGGTCAATCCAAGGAATACATTTCTGTTCTTATGTACATCCCACACTGTCAATCCAGGGAAAACGTTTCCGTTCGGACGTAAATCCCACACAGTTTTATGTGTAGGCTCGTGTGTGAAAGGTGTAACTATCACACACGGTCTTCCTTGGTTAACTGTTTGCTTTTATCAACTATATCACACACGATTTGATGAAGAAAACTGTGTGGCATTGGGCTATCCATCGCAAGCGCTTTTACTGCTAGAACCGTTTGCAAAGGTTGATCACACATTTAGCAGGTTTATTAGTTTACAATTAATAATTCCAGTATTACGCAAATTCACATTTCATATCAAACAGCTGTTTGCCAATTTCATATCAGGCACATAAATATATTATAACATCACAGTATGGTAGCTACATGAAAACATCACAGTACAACATATAGCTAGTTCAACTTCATAAGAACAATATATTCATTTCCCTAATCGAGATCATCCAGGCTCGTCTTATCCACCTCTGCTTTCAGTTCAGTAAGAACCCATTTTGCATGGGCCAACTAGGAAAGTGCCTCCTCTTTCATCAACACCATCTTAGCAAAGTCTGATTTAAAAAATCTGAGCTCATTCTACGCCTTCAACTTTTTATCCCGCATCTTGAAATATGCTTCAGTGTTCACTTCCTCATACATGCTCCATAGCTTCGTTAGGCACATCTTCAAAGACTCTGGCCACTCTTGATCAACCAACTCCAAGTAAGAACACTTCTGGTCATCCTATAATATTTAAAACTATATCAGTAACAATTGTAGGGAAAATGGGTTTATAGCAACATAGAAAATCACCAATGCTTATTTAGAAAAACTGAAGAAACATGTTAATTATGACATATCTTCTCAAAAAGATCAATGTGCAAATGAAATAATTGGTACTAAGACAACAACCAAATTCTGGAACATCATAAGCTATAATTAACTACAGCGATGCTACAAGTTCTTACTCATGTACAGTAAATAAGAAATTGAACATTTTATGCGGAAGGTAAATATAACTGCAACATCATAGCGATAGTGTTTGGATGACAGCATATTGATACTAATAGGTGTGTACATGCACAAATTTAGTAACATAGAACTAATAGCACCAAGGCCGTCCACTATGTATGCCAAAACTGGTATAAAGACAATTGTTGCTACATCTCACACCGGTGCCCTGAACTAGCGAACCGATGCAGCGGAAAAAAAATCAGGGACCCAGACTTCGGAGCACGTAGTTGCTCCGATGCCCAGTTCCTTCGTGCCATAAAGATTTAGTATTTTACTGCTTGGCTGCTCAGATGTGTGGACCAAAGTTGGCTGCATAAACTGCTGAAGCGGTGCCAAATAATTTTCTAATGGCACCGCTGATGAGATGGCAACAATTTAAGATACTAGGTACAAACTGTGACACTATCTTAGGATGCGTTTGGTTGAAGGTGTGGTATGAATGGGTTGAGACCGTGACAGTGTCTGGATCACATCTAACAAATGATTTGTAACAACGGAAGAGGGTCTAACCTTTTCTGCACATGCCAGAAACTTCCTCCCAGTGTCCACAGAATCAAACGCAAGTAGCTTCACGCATGGAGATTGATGGTAACAATGAGCAGATAGATCTTCAGCCACCCCGCTCCATTCATTGCCGCTGATGGTCTTAGGGAGCTACAAGAGGAAGAAATGACTCAAATCGACCTCCGGGTAAAAATCCTTCATTCCAAGTCATAGCCCGAGAGAGAGAAGAGAAGCATACCCGGGTGGTGAAGGAGTAGTCACCGGAGGAGGAACCGCTGGAGATGTCTTTGAAGAAGACCATGGCGATTCCGACGGTAGGATGCGAGCCGGCGAGAGCGAGGAAGCGGCTATAGCTTAGCAAGGAAGGAAGGAAGGAGGAAACAGGGGAAATGTGACTTGTGGTCAGGGAGAAAAGGGGGTGGGGAAGGGGGGAAGGGGGGGCGTAGATATTTTGGCGGTAGGCCAAAATTTTGGAAATGTGGAGAGAAACTTTGTGCGCGGTGCAACCGGACCATTCACTTTGAACGATTGTGTGCATCACAAACAATTCTTCTGCTTTACGCGCATGGGATGAGTTTGATAATTCAAATTTTGGTGGAAATTTCCTCGGGTACGTCATTGCATAATTTAACATCGCTTGCTAATGTGGGCACACAAAAGAGCGTACAGCAGATATACCACACTTACTGAATCGAGCAATTTTAGTAATTACATAGAGCCAATTGACCTAAACATTGCTCTAACAAAAGACAAGCATTTAAAAACAAAGCCTAAGTACGCATAATTAAAAATTCGCCTCCGCGCCGGCCTATGCATCACCGGTGTGAGATGAGACGTTGATGACTTGTCCTGGTGACATGCCGCCGTTGGTGGACACCGCGTCCCCCCCGCTGAAGTCAAACGCGTCCTCATCCTCGGTGCCGCCCTCAAGGTTGTAGTACTCGTAGTAGTGGCTGCGCCAGAGCTCGCGTTGGTACTCCTCCACCGATTCCTCAACGGACAGACTCTTCTCTATCTTGACCTCGGCCACGCGCAACTCCTCCTCCCTTCGCTCCTCGATCTCCACCACCTCCTGCATCTCCAGCTCCCGCTCGGTGACCACATCAGGAAGCAGGTGCTCCATGGCCACCGCTGCCTTTTCAAACATGGGTTGCATGATGGAGTCCGAGGTGGCTTGGAATATCTTGGAATGTGCATCCTCGATCTTGGCGTGGATGGCCTCGACCCGGGCCAGGGCGACATCAGCGGCACGGACGACAGCTCGAGCGCTCTCGGCGTTTGCAGCCGCCGTCGCAGCAGTAGCTGCAGCTGTCCTGTCGGCTGCCGCAGACGCCCTCTCGGCTGAAGTGGCCGCACTCAATGCGGATTCGGCGGCACTCTCAGCGTAGGAGGCCGCTCGGGGGGGGGGGGCGGACGCGGCCATCGTACGGGCCTTCACGAAGCGTTTCTACGACGTCATCTTTGCAACAAGGGGGTGCGGGAATGGGGGTTGCCGGCACTAGAGCAGACGAGCCAGCGAAGCTTAAGGAGGGAGACTTAAATAGACCCATATATTTTCATCGCAAACGGTTCCTAGAAAACAAGTGTGTGTGATGTTGTAGATATTTTTATTAGCTGTGAAAGACGAATTTGGAATAAAGTGCCAATGGATGGTGTTTTAAATGAATGAGAAATTTTGTAGTACTAATACAACTGTCATGTCAAATTTTGGAAAATTTCAGGGGTCATTTGACCTTTTAAGACATTTACGTGATTTTCTAGCCATTTAATGGCCGTAATTGAAATTTTAACTACATGTACATGCAACAGCTAACCATAACGGTTTGAAAACTCATATTTCGTGTACTTGTGTGCAATTTAATTCCATGTGCCATAAATTGGAAGGAATTTTCAAACATTTTGGCCTAACGGCTATGACACTATTAAGCATCGAGTGACATGGCATTTCAATTCCAAAAAATTAAAAAAAATCAGAAACACATGAAACCTTGGTTGATGTAATGTCATGCCACCAAGATGATGTGGTAAAAAAATTGGCATGTTTGACCAAAGTTTGGACACACACACACCCCTCACAAACCGGAGCAACTCACTAGAAGGCTCGTGGTTCTGAGAGGGAACAATGCATGTTTGATGAAGAACGGGAGATAGCTTCCTCTTACGGCCTTCAAATTTTTTTCTACGTCTAACGTGTAGTACTAGAACTGTAATGTGAAATTTTTGAAAATTCTAGGGGCCAGTTGACCTTTTAAAGACATTTAAGTGATTTTCTAGCCATTTAATGACCGTAATTCAAATTTGAACTACATCTACATGCAACGCGTAACCAAAACGGTTTGAAAAAAAATCATATTTGTGTACTTGTGTGCTAGTTAATTCCATGTGCAGTAAACTAGAAGGAATTTTCAAACAGATTTGTATCACGACATGGACACATATGCACGAATACGTATGCATGGAGTGGCATGGCATTTTATTTCAAAAAAAAAACAGAAACACATGAAACCTTGGTCGACGTAATGTCATGCCACGAAGATGATGTGGTAAAGAAATTGGCATGTTTGATGAAAGTTTGGACACACACCCCTCACAAACGGGAGCAACTCGCTAAAAGGTTCATGGTTCCTAGAGGGAACAATGCATGTTCGATGATGAACGGGAGATAGCTTCCTCTTACGGCCTTCAAATGTTTTCTACGTCTAACGTGCACTACTACAACTGTAACGTGAAATTTTGGAAAATTCTAGGGGTCATTTGACCTTTTAAAGACATTTAAGTGATTTTATAACCATGTAATGACCGTAATTCAAATTTGAACTACATCTGCATGCAACGCCTAACCAAAACGGTTTGAAAAATCATATCTGTGTACTTGTGTGCGAGTTAATTCAATGTGCAGTAAATTAGAAGGATTTTTCAAACATATTGGTCTCACGACATAGACACATGCATACGTATGCATGGAGTGACATGGCATCTTAATTCAAAAAATAGAAAAATGATCAGAAACACATGAAACCAATGTTGATGTAATGTCATGCCACCAAGATGATGTGGTAAATAAATTGGCATGTTTGACGAACGTTTGGACACACACCCCTCACAAACCGGAGCAACTCGCTAGAAGGTTCGTGGTTCCGAGAGGGAACAATGCATGTTTGATGACGAATGGGAGATAGTCCTCTTACGGCCTTCAAATTTTTTTCATACGTTTAACGTGCACTAATACAACTATCATGTGAAATTTTGGTAAATTTTAGGGATCATTTGACCTTTTAAAGACATTTAATTGATTTTCTAACCATTTAATTACCATAATTCAAATTTGAACTACATCTACATGCAATGCCTAACCATAATGGTTTGAAAAATAATATTTTGTGTACTTGTGTGCGAGTTAATTCCATGTGCTCTAAATTAGAAGGAATTTTCAAATATATTAGTGTCAAGGCATGGGAACATGCATGGAGTCCATGCCATGTCATTTTAATTCCACCAAATTAAAAAATGATCAGAAAAACATGAAACCTTGCTTGATTTAATGTCATTCCACCAAGATGATGTCGTAAAGAAATTGGTATGTTTGACGGAAGTTTGGACAGACACACCTCACAAACCGGAGCAACTCGCTAGAAGGTTCGTGGTTCCGAGTGGGAAAAATGCATATTTGATGATGAACGGGAGATAGTTTCCTCTTATGGCCTTGAAATTTTTTCTATGTCTAACGTGAACTACTACAACTGTAATGTGAAATTTTGGAAAATTCTAGGGGTCATTTGACCTTTCAAAGACATTTAAGTGATTTTCTTACCATTTAATGATCGTAATTCAAATTTTAATTACATCTACATGCAACACCTAACCAAAACGGTTTGAAAAATCATATATGTGTACTTGTGTGCAAGTTAATTCCATGTGCAGTTAATTAGAAGAAATTTTCAAACATATTGGTCTCACGACATGGACACATGCATACGTATGCATGGAGTGACATGGCATTTTAATTCAAAAAATAGAAAAATGATCAAAAACACATGAAACCTTGGTTGATGTAATGTCATACCACCAAGATGATGTGGTAAAGAAGCTGGCATGTTTGATGAACGTTTGGACACATGCCCCTCACAAACCGGAGCAACTCGCTAGAAGGTTTGCGGTTCCGAGAGGGAACAATGCATGTTTGATGACGAACGGGAGATAGCTTCCTCTTACGGCCTTCAAATTTTTTTCCTATGTTTAACATGCAACTGTCATGTGAAAATTTGGTAAATTTCAGGGGTCATTTAACCTTCTAAAGACATTTAAGTGATTTTCTAACCATTTAATGACCATAGTTCAAATTTGAACTAAATCTACATGCAACGCCTAACCAAAACGGTTTGAAAAATCATATTTTTGTGTACTTGTGTATCAGTTAATTCCATGTGCAGTAAATTCGAAGGAATTTTCAAACATATTGGTGTGTCAAGGCATGGGCACATGCATGGTGTGCATGCCATGGCATTTTAATTCCAAAAAATTAAAAAATAATCAGAAAAACATGAAACCTTGCTTGATTTAATGTCATGCCACCAAGATGATGTGATAAAAAATTGGCATATTTGACGGAAGTTTGGACACACACCCCTCACAAACTGGAGCAACTTACTAGAAGGTTCGTGGTTCTGAGAGGGAACAATGCATGTTTGTTGACGGACTGGAGATAGCATCCTCTTATGGCCTTCAATTTTTTTCCTACGTTTAACATGCACTAATACAACTGTCATGTGAAAATTTGGAAATTTTAAGGGGTCATTTGACCTTTTAAAGACATTTAAGTGATTTTCTAACCATTTAATGACCGTAATTCAAATCTGAACTACATCTACATGCAGCTCCAAACCAAAATGGTTTGAAAAATCATATTTTTATGTACTTGTGTGCGAGTTAAAAAGAAAATCTAAAGATCTGACAAGACAAGAAGCCCCCACACGATTGGCACTCTATCTCGCAGCTCGAGGTTTGGTTGGTGAATGGCGATGATCATTAATCAGACACGGTTCTGCTTTGGAAACCGTCAGCTATTATGTTCACACACGGATTTTGGCTATTATGTTCACACACAGATTTTGCTGCAGGAATCGTGTGTAATTCAAACTACAGTACTCATAAATTCCGGCGACCGACATGTGTACTATCCCCGTCGATCTATATTACGGCTACCAATAAATACTACCTTGCTCATGTCGTCATGCCTGCATTCTCATCTACATCCTACCCTCACTCGCCCCCCCCCTCTCTCTCTCTCAAATCTCTGCCATGGCGCCGCCTGTCTGCGCACACGCCGACGAGTAGTCGCCGCCCCCCGAGCACGCTCACTCGATTAGCAGCGACGAGGACCCCTACGCATCGCCTGACGAGGTTGCGCCGGACCCCCCAACTTTGGATTGGTTTTGGGGCCAGTACAATATTTGTCTATGGAAGTCGCTGCCGCCGGCTGAGAAAGCCGGGAAAGTGGCGTTGAAGAAGGACATGGCGGAGGAGGAAGCCAGGTGCCAGGCAACCCGTGAAGCCCGTGATGCCGCCTGGAAAAAGGAGGCGGGGGAGCTTTAGGGGCGGGCGCGTCGTCGTGCCGAGGAGGTGTACGAAGATGGGTACTTCCCGAGGAAGGTCATAGGCACTGGGCGCCTCGTTGCTGCGTCGATGTGGGCCGATAAGCTCCAGCGTGCCACCGACGAGGAGCTCCAGTGGGAGCCCAACAAAATGGCCAGATCGGCCGCGCGCGTCCACCAGCAAGAGGCAGATCGGCACGTCAAGCGCTGCGAGGCGGAGGAGTCGGAGTACTGCCTCCGCACTGGTAAGACGCCGCGCACCAGGGAGCTACTGGCGAGGGGCTACCGGAATACTGGCCCCAGGAGGTATTATTAGTTTTAGTATTGATCGTTTTCAATTTTATGCATTGTACCTAGTAGTTAAGTATCATCACGTATATGTGATTATATATATATTCTGTGATGATCTAATGAACAATTAATATATATATATATATATATATTATGAATTACATTTTCTATCTGTTTTTGTATACTAATTTGAATCTAGCTATTATCATCCACATATACAGAATGGAAAGCGTATATACACACATTGAAACAGAGCAATAAATAGAGCAATACTATGATTGCTGTGAATACATAGCTATCCACGTCGAAACGACTTTCCAAAATAAAACGCATCCATAAGACCATGACCAGCAGCCCTTGCCTAGGGTAGCTCTTGTCTCTGCCTGAACTCGTGCGGGCGTTCGTCCAAGCGGTCGAAACACTCGCGGTACATCTGGAGCGCGATCTCGAGCTGCAAGTTGGATATTTCATCGGAGATCACCAGCTCGAGGATGCGATGACCATGTTCCTCTAGTGCGCCCAGGTGGACACCTGGGCCAAGGAGGCGATCGAGCCTACGGACCAGCACGTTGGCATCCAGCGGGCCGCGGACAAGGAGAATGGCGGCACCCACATGAACGGCGCGGCGGGAGTCCCGTGCAAGTACGGCGCGACCAGCCTCTGGTGCAAGTACGGCGCTGAGGGCCTCTGCCCACAACTGACGAGGAATGGGGGTACTGACGGGACGTGTACCCAGCTGCGACACCGTGTCGACAGTAGGCAAGCGCCGATGGATCCGCTGTTGCTGTGCGGCGCGCCGCGCCTCTCTCACTGCGACGCTCCAACGGTCTCGCCATGTGGTAAGCGGCAACCTATCAGCATGGATGCGCAGAGCTTGCTCTGCGGCGCACCATCGATCATGTTGTGCGGTGAGCTGTAGCCTATCGGCGCTGACATGCCTATCTTGATCCGCGGCGCTCAAGCGCCATGCGCCAAAGGTCTGCTCAACCCTGGCGATGCTGCGCATCACGACATCGTCCATCGCTTTGCCGGGGAGCGCCTCGGCCTCGACGGGCCGTGGCGCCTACTCGTTTTCCTCGATGATGAGGTTGATGGAAGAGGCGGCGCTTTGGTGGGTTGGCATGCTTAGAAAAGGTGGATGTTCTACAGGTTGCGCTTGTCGCCTTCGTGCGTCGCGCCCCCCCTATGCACAATATAGCAGGGTGGCAGGAAACAAGTGAGGAAATGGCAGGAAACGGTGGCGTGTTCATAAAACACCATCAATTAATGGAAACTTAGCATCGAGCTAGCACAAGTCATAGATGATGATCAGATGAACACGGACCACACTAGGGAACCCGTCGGTGATGAATTCATCAATCCCAAACGGTTGAATACTAGCAAGCGTTTGCCCACAACACACACGGCCTATTCCATCACAAATATGTCGGATGGATGAACTGTATGCCATGTATTGCACATTGTCAAAAAGTAATGCGGTAGACCTTCTTTAATTGACACGTGTTAAAAAATAAAAAACAAGGACCTCCAGCCTGAGCACACTTAACTTGATAGTTTTCTTACATGAGCTACTGGTGGAACAGCTAGTTCTTGCTGATAGGAATGCCTCTTCACATCCTTATGGCGTATCCGGATGACCGCCCGTCCCACAATGGCCAATAGATCTTTTGTAGACAGAGCATATCACATACGTCTTATTAGAAGCAATCGTCTACGTTATTATCAGTCTTCGCACATATTTATGATTACCGACCTGTTTGTCGCGTATCACACACATCTTGTTATATTGAACCATTTCTGTTCTCTTGCCTAATCACAAATAGTTAATCCGAGTGAACCATATGCTGTATATCGCACACACCTTCATCTGGCCGCCCGTTTCTTTTGTGTTGCCTAATCATAAACAGTTCATCCGAGTGAACTGTATGATGTGTATCGCACACACCTTCATCTGGCTACCCGTTTCTTTTGTTCCTCCTCAGTGCAAACGGTTAATTGAACTGAACGGTATGCCCTTCATCGCACATGCAACTAAAATCTGAACCGTGTTTGATGCGTCCTACATCGCATATGTTTTACACATTTCAGACGGTTTTCATACAGCACCGTTTGCAATTATGGCATCGCACACAGTTTCTCAAAGGGTCTCTGATTGTAGTGTCGCGTTAGCAGCATCCTGCAGTAGTGCATCCACCGTAACGGGTCGCCATTAAGCTATCAGGTCTGGTTTTGGATCCGATAACCCGTTAACAGCCCGGACCAATTGCGATTTCCACGTGTAAAATTCTCATTGGCCGAAGGAAACACGTGTCAGCTCATCATTGGGTCAGATAGTCGCCTATGATATGTCGACACGTGCGACAACCCACCACTGGCCCATTTAGCTTACAAATGCCAGCCCGTTTCACTTGGTCAAAAGTTAGCGGGCCGGCCCATGAAAAGCCTGTTAATGGTCTATTCCCAAATAGCCCATTTTCGGCCCGGTAACTCACGTCCCGTTAATGCCTTCCCGAAAGCGGACCAATAGCGTCATGTGGGCCATCGAATATAACACCAGCCCGTTTCACTTTCGGCCCATGTATGGACCACAACGTCTTTGGGCCCATATGAGGCCTTTCGTATCTTTAGGTCCTTTAGTGGCCCACGGTGACTCTAGCCCATAATTTACAGTAAATTTCTTTGTACCCATTAATGGCCCATGATTCACATGGGCCGTTTCAAGCCCGTGTTAGCTTTCGGCCTACTGACGACCCATACGTTCTTGGGCTCCTTTCCAGCCCTCGATTACTTCTACCCTGTTATTGCCATGTTCCCCTAATGGGACAACTTTAGCCTGTGGCTAGAATCGTCCAGTTTGTGGCCTGTTAACCCGTTGCGTCGTTTCCAGCCCGTCCTATATTCTGGCCCATTAACGACCAGTTATGCCTGTGATAGAATTAAGACTTTGTTGTCTTCCGGCCTGTTAACGACCCATTACCGTGTTGGCCCGATACCAATTACGCCCGTTTACAGCCCATGTGGACCCATTTATCCGATGACCCGAGGCCCACCGATTCTACGTCCCTTTGGAGGCCCATTTATCCGACAGCCTGTAGGAGGCCCATAGATCCTACGGCCTGTAGCAGGGTCAAGGTTACCATGGTCCTTATATGGCCAATGGTTGTTGTAACCACTAGTAAACCAGGGAAAAAGAAGACTAGGAAATAAATAAGCCCGAAACTAATGCTAGGCTATTAAGGCGATTGCGCAGATTACATCTAGTGGGCATCAAAGTTCACCACCAGTGCAAATATAGGGAACACCCTACACTATACAAAAATGGCTTGCTGTTTTCTTCAGCCGGTGGCTGCACGTTAAGAACAAATTTTGTATCGCAACAAAACAAATTAGAACCATAAAACAAAAGGAAGGTTGGCATAAAAGTTAACAGTCTGGTAGATAAATGCACCACCAGAAGTTCAGAAGCTCAGTTCATTTGACCTCACTGTTACATTTTCATGTTGTATTGTTCGATGGAGCACCATAACCTTCGCCTTCATTTCTCCTAGGCTCCTGAACAACATAGCAAATGTCTGATAGTCTGGTTTCAAAACCATGCATATCTTGACGACATCGAACAATGGTTGTACTTATTTCACAAAGGGTATCTATTAGGGAATGGACTTGTGTCTGGAGCGCGGATATAACATTGTTTTGAGCTTGCATATCTTGATCATGAGGCAGTTTGGATGAGATTACCTTAACAACCAACCCAGTATTACGCGGGAACGTGCTTTTGGCACTGTTAGTGGACATGTATTGACCCACTCCAGCAAGAGGTGACATTGCGGTTATAGTTGCCTCATCACCTTCCAAAGGTGGCGGTTCACCATATTTTCCATAGCTTGCTGAAAAGTTGAGTTTTTACATTAGTAGTACCAGAACAGAAGATATTAAGGAGGCAGCAAAACCAAACAAAATAGCTTTGGTCTATATGCAGAACTTATTCTGGTGAACCCATGTAAAATATTAGTTGTATTTTACTGCAAAGTACATAATAAAACCAGGTTCCAAACATATGACCAGATACCATGGCTAATGTATTGTCTATTTATTCACATTGTATTGAGAGCTAAGGCTAAACAGACAAAGTTTATATCACAGAACAACTGAGAACAGACAAACAAGCTTCTAGCAAGAACGTTGTGTGGGCAAGTTGTAACGCCCTCGATGCGGCTATATCTCCTACGTGTCGAAGCACGACTTAGAGGCATGACCGCATTGAAAGCAATGTCGCAAGTTAGGCAATCTTCACAACATCCCATGTAATATAAATAATAAAAGGGGAAGGAACATAGTTGGCTTACACTTGCCACATCAATCAAAGTACATAAATAGCATTACATCATTCAAACACTCATGGCCTGACTACGGCGCCAAAATAAAAGATCAACCCAACATGCGACACGGTCCCGATCGCCCCAACTGGGCACCCCTACTGATCATCAGGGAAAGACACATAGTAACGACGCGAGTCCTCGTCGAACTCCCACTTGAGCTCAAGCGCGTCATCTGGAATGGAGTCATCAGGCCCTGCATCTGGTTTGGAAGTAATCTGTGAGCCACAGGGACTCAGCAATCTCGCACCCTCGCGATCAAGACTATTTAAGCTTATAGGTAAGGCAAGGTAAAATATGTGGAGCTGCAGTAAGCGACTAGCATATATGGTGGCTAACCTGTTCGTAAAAGAGAGCGAGAAGAGAAGGCAAAGCGCGAACGAATAACTAGAGAACAACCTGCGGCAAGCATTACTCCAACACCGTGTTCACTTCCTGGACACCGCCGAGAAGAGACCATCACGGTAACTCACACAGTTGATTCATTTTAATTAAGTTAAGGTTCAAGTTATCTACAACCGGACATTAACAAATTCCCATCTGCTCATAACCACGGGCACGGCTTTCGAAAGTTCAAATCCCTGCAGGGGAGTCCCAACTTAGCCCATGACAAGCTCTCACGGTCAACGAAGGAATAAACCTTCTCCCGAGACATTCCGATCAGACTCGGTATCCCGGTTATACAAGACACTTCGACAAGTTAAAACAAATCCAGCAACACCGCCCGAATGTGCCGACAAATCCCGATCGGAGCTGCACATATCTCATTCTCAGGACACACTCAGATTGTCTAAACTTCTGGTAGGCCAGCCCAGAGTTGCCCCTGGTGGCCACCGGCGGCTGACGAGGTGGACCAACACTCAGAGGAGCACTGGCCCAGGGGGTTTAAATAAGATAACCCTCGGGCTCCGGAAACCCAAGGGAAAAAGAGGATAGGTGGCAAATGGTAAAACCAAGGTTGGGCATTGCTGGAAAAGCTTTAATCAAGGCGAACTATCAAGGGGTTCCCATTATCACCCAACCGCGTAAGGAACGCAAAATCCGGGAACATAACACCGATATGACGGAAACTAGGGCGGCAAGAGTGGAACAAAACACTAGGCGAGAGGCCGAGCCTTCCACCCCTACCAAGTATATAGATGCATTAAGATAACAAGATAATATAATGATATCCCAACAAGTAAATAATGTTCCAACAAGGAACGGTCTCCAATCTTCACCTGCAACTAGCAACGCTATAAGAGGGGCTGAGCAAAGCGGTAACATAGCCAATCAACGGTTTGCTAGGACATGGTGGGTTAGAGGTTTGACATGGCAATTTGGGGGGCATGATAAGCAAGTGGTAGGCATCGAAGCATAGGCATAGCAAATGAGCGAGCATCTAGCTAAGCAAAGATAGTAGTGATTTCGAGGGTATGATCATCTTGCCTGCGAAGTTGTCAGAGTTGACTGGATCCTCGAAAGCAAACTCAACGGGCTCCTCATTAGCGAACTCGTCTCCCAGCTCTACCCAAACAAGACAAACAATCAAACGGAACACAATCAACCACGTGCAAAGCTCAAACAACATGATGCAAACATGGTATGCTATGCGGGATGCGATATGTGATGCATATGCAAGATTTGACAAGGAATGAATGAACCTGGCCTCAACTTGGAAATCCAAGTGTGCCACTGGAAAGGTGAGATGATTTCGCTTGAAAACGATATAAAGAACGCCAGAATCGGAGTCATGGTTTGGAAATGGCAAGCAATTCAAATATGGCACCGGTCTGCGATATACAACAAGTAGCCATCTAAATGCAACAAGTTAAACATGCTACAACACTCAATCATGGCAACAAAATACATGGCAGTGATACATTCATGATGCTTAACAAAAGATGAACACTGAGCTACGGCCAATTCATCCATTAACAGGTTCAAACAAGCATGGCAAAAAATGCATTTGGTAAACAGATTTTAGACTTAGTGAAATTAACACTTGTCTGGAATTTCAGATCAGGTAGCTCTCTTCGGAGCAACAAAACTACATGCTACAGGACCTGAACATGGCAAAGTAAAGCATGGCATGGAGCTACTCAAAGAGATTAACAAAAGTCCCTTAGTGACCTTGAGCCAAAAGGGATCAGAAAATACAATTGCAAGCATGTGAACATGGCAAAAACATAATCAGTTCTTAGACTTAGTGAAAACTGGAGCATGCAAAAACAGATATCAAGTAGGTATGTTTACGAGCTCGATGCACTCACTACAGAGCAAGTCATGACAATCTAAGCATACACCCATCAAGAATACACATTATACAAGCTAGACATGGCAAGAACAATAACATAGCATGCACGGATCAACTACAACATCCTCGGCAAAATCGCTAACAAGTAGACAATCTGCCCAGATTCGCGAAATAGCAAAAGTAGAGCTCGATTGACTCAAGCTAGGGTGCTCCATAATTGCAAACAAACACATGGATGGATAGAGCACTACAAGATTAAGAAATCATCCTTACTGATCATCCTCAAAAGAGGAACGGATCACTAGGAAACAACATGAACATATGGCATATTGATAAAATCAGTCCAAGGACTTGGTGGAATTACTAAGTCCCTGAAATCAGCATTAACGAATGCACCACTTTGCAAGCTTGTGCTAGTCACCACACACATCACAAAAATACATGGGTTGCACCTCTGGATAGATGGCAAAACATATAACAAAACACATGTAGAGCTCAGGGGCATATCATGCACACATTAATCATGGCAAAAATGACAAATATCTAATTGGAGCAGCAGATCTAACAATTATCTCAAAAGGCATTCTTCCAACAGCATTTCGGGCATCAAGATGAACTCAAATGAAAATGATGCAATGAGATGAAATGATTTACTCTCTGAGACGAACATTTTGATATGCTATATGCCCAAAACGGAGCTACGGATGCGGAGATAGAACGTGATGAACATTGCCAAAAATTAAGGGGAGAAGGGAAAAAGTCAACCGACGTTTGAATCCAGATCTAGGGTTCTACGTCGGGTATTGTAGCACGGGGCCGATGTGGCGGCGGATCCTGCCGGAGAAGCTCTCCAGAGAATCGGGGAAGCGGGGGCCGGCCGGATCTCGCCGGATCCGGGGCCGGGGCGGCGCTAGGACGAGGCGGCGGTGGCGCGCGGGGCTGAGGCGACGAGGTGGCGGCGGGCGGCGAGGCGGACCGCGGCGGCGGAGCGACGGCCGCCGGCGAGGAGGCGGTGGCCGGCGCGGGCTCCGGGCGCCGGCGTCGAAGGAGAAAGGCGGCGGGGCGAGCCGGGTGGGCGGCGGCGGCGCGCGGGCCTCGGGGGCCCTCCCCAGGCCGAGCGGGCCGGCGGCGGGAGCGGCGAAGTGGGGCGCGCGGGCGCCACATGACGGCCTGCGGTTCGTCACGGGCGGCGGCGAACGTGTCCGGCGGCCGGCGGACGTGTCCGGCCGCGCGGAGAGAGGTGGACCCAGGGTTTCGGACGAGGGGAACCGCGAATTTCGGGAGGGTGGCGTATTTATAGGCACAGAGGGAGCTAGGAGTGTCCAAATGAGGTGCGGTTTTCGGCCAAGCAATCATGATCAAACGCTCTAGATGATGGAGAGGGATTTGGTGGTTTTGGGCCAAATTGGAAGGGTGTTGGGCTGCAACACACACGAGGCCTTCTCGGTCCCTCGGTTAACCGTTGGAGCATCAAACGAAGTCCAAATGGTACGAAACTTGACAGGCGGTCTACCGGTAGTAAACCAAGGCCGCATGACAAGTCTCGGTCCAATCCGGAAAGGTTTAATCCCCACACACGAAAGAAAGGTAGAAATGACCACCGGAGGAGAACGGAGCGCCGGAATGCAAAACGGACAACGGGGAAAATGCTCGAATGCATGAGACAAACACGTATGCAAATGCAATGCACATGATGACATGATATGAGATGCATGACAACGATAACAACACACGGAGACAAAAACCCGAACCCGAGAAAATAAAATAACTTAACGCCGGAAACGGCAAGAGTTGGATTACATATTAGGTAAATTACATCCGGGGTGTTACAACACTCCACCACTACGAAAGGATCTCGTCCCGAGATCTAGGACTGAAAGAACGCCAGGTACTCAGAACAGAGGTGATCCTCGCGTTCCCAGGTGGCTTCACGGTCGGAATGGTGTGACCACTTGACTTTGAGGAATTTGATTGACTTGTTGCGAGTCTTGCGTTCAGTCTCTTCAAGAATAGCAACGAGGTGCTCATGATAAGAGAGATCTTCTTGGAGCTCAATGTCTTTGAAGTTGACAGTGCGATCAGGAGTCTTGAAGCACTTTCGGAGCTGAGAGACATGGAACACGTCATGCACATTTGCAAAGTTTGAAGGAAGCTCGAGTTGATAGGCGAGCTCGCCTCTCTTGTTGACGATCTTGAAAGGTCCCACATATCTAGGGGCAAGATTCCCTTTGATACCGAAGCGACGAGTACCTTTCATTGGAGAGAGGCGGAGGTAAACATGATCTCCGATCTCGAAAGCCAAATCACGGTGCTTACTATCATATTAGCTCTTCTGGCGGGATTGGGCTGCTTTGAGGTTATCTCGAATGACTTTGCACATTTCCTCTGCCTCTGTGATTAAGTCATTTCACAGAAGTTGACGTTCACTGGTTTCAGACCAGTTGAGAGGGGTACGACACTTCCTGCCATACAGAATTTCGAATGGGGCCTTGCCCGAACTTGATTGAAAACTGTTGTTGTAGGAGAATTCAGCATATGGAAGACAATCCTCCCACTTCATGCCGAAGGAGATCACACAAGCCCTGAGCATATCTTCAAGAATCTGGTTGACACGCTTGACTTGACCGCTAGTTTGAGGATGGAAAGCTGTGCCGAAGCGGATGTTGGTGCCCATGGCCTTCTGAAAAGAATCCCAAAACTTGAAGGTAAAGATGCTGCCACGGTCTGAAGAGATCACCCGTGGGATACCATGCAGCGAGACGATTCGAGAGGTATAGAGCTCCGCCAATTGAGCTGCAGTGATAGACTCTTTGATAGGCAGAAAGTGAGCCACTTTAGTGAGTTCGTCGATGACAACGAATATAGCATCATTGCCACGCTTGGACTTTGGAAACCCAGTCACGAAGTCCATCTCAATGTGGTCAAACTTCCATTCTGGAATGGCAAGAGGTTGGAGGAGACCAGCTGGCCTTTGGTGTTCTGCCTTCACTCTTCTGCAGACATCACATTCATTCACGAACTGAGCAATCTCGCGCTTCATTCGAGTCCACCAATAAGTCTGCTTGAGGTCCTGATACATCTTCGTGCTCCCAGGGTGGATGGAGAGAAGAGAATTGTGAGCCTTGTTCATGATCACTTTACGAAGGTCACCTTTGGGCACAACAATACGATCCTCGAAGAAGAGAGTGTCCTTGTCATCAAGGCGGTAACACTTGTACTTGGGTTGACTCTTGGCAATCCCAATCTTCACCTTCTTCACCATAGCATCAAGAAGCTGGGCTTGGCGAATCTGGTGTTCCAAGGTAGGAGAGACTTGAAGGTTGGCGAGGAAACCTTGAGGAAAAACTTGCAGATTAAGTTTGCGGAAAGCTTCACAAAGCTCGGGTTGATAAGGCTTGAGAATCAGACTGTTGTAATAAGCCTTTCTGCTCAATGCGTCAGCAATCACATTCGCCTTGCCTGGAGTATACTCGATACTCGGATTATACTCTTGAATCATTTCGACCCATCGAGTCTGCCTGAGGTTGAGATTAGGCTGAGTGAAAATGTACTTGAGACTCTTGTGGTCAGTGAAGATGTCCACTTTTCTTCCCAATAAGAGATGTCTCCAAGTCAGAAGAGCAAGCACAACTGCCGCCAACTCGAGGTCATGAGTGGGGTAGTTCTTCTCGTTGGGCTTCAACTGGCGAGAGGTATAAGCCACAACTTTCTTCTCTTGCATCAACACTGCGCCAAGACCTTGAAGAGAAGCATCGCAGAAGACCTCGAACGGTTTGGATTCATCAGGAGGAGTCAGAACTGGAGCAGTGACCAATTTCTCTTTCAAAGTGTTGAAAGCGATGTCACATTCCAGAGACCAAACGTACTTGACGTGCTTCTGGAGAAGATTTGAGAGAGGCTTCGCGATCTTAGAAAAGTTTTCAATGAACCTTCGACAGTAGCTTGCGAGACCGAGGAAGCTACGGAGTTGCTTCACGTTCTGAGGTGGCTCCCAATTCACAATTGCAGACACCTTCTCAGGATTCACCGCAATGCCCTTGGCAGAGATGATATGACCAAGATAAAGAACCTCATCGAGCCAAAATTCACACTTGGAGAACTTGGCGTAGAACTGGTGTTCCCTCAGCTTATCGAGTACCAAATGCAAGTGCTTGGCATGATCTTCCTTGTTCTTCAAAAAGACCAGAATGTCGTTGAGATAGACCAAAACAAAGTCATTGGTGTAGGCGTTGAAGATGAAGTTCATCATGCGAGAGAACGTCGGAGGAGCGTTGACGAGGCCAAAAGACATGACAGTGTATTCATATGAACCATAGCTTGTCCTGAAAGCCGTCTTGGGAATATCTTGCTCACGGATTCGAATCTGATGATAACCCATACGAAGATCAAGCTTGGAGAATACTTGGGCACCTTTGAGTTGTTCGAACAGCTCGTTGATGTTGGGAAGTGGGTACTTGTTCTTGATAGTCTTCTTGTTCAATGGACGGTAGTCAACACAAAGTCGGTCCGTTCCATCCTTCTTCTTCACAAAAAGAACTCCACAACACCACGGAGAAGAACTAGGTCGGATGAGACCCATTCGCTCTTGAATATCGAGTTACTTCTTCAGCTCCTTCAACTCTTCAGGTCCGAGCTTGTAAGGATGCTTGCACATTGGTTCCGTTCCAGGCTCAAGATCAATGACGAATTCAACTGGCCGGTGCGGAGGCATTCCTAGAAGCTCTTCTGGAAAGACGTCTTGATATTCGCAAACGACTGGAATTTGCGAGATGGCATCCAGTTCACCCTTCTCATTGAGAGAAAACAGACGGATTTTATTATCCCGAGCAACAAAGACAATTACATCCTTAGATGAATGAGTCAATTGGATCTGCCTGGCTGCACAATCAAGCTGAGCCTTGTGCTTAGAAAGCCAATCCATCCCGAGAATAAGATCAATATCCGAGTTACCAAGGATCATTGGAGAAGCCAGAAACTTGAAATCACCCATCGAGATAGAAATATCCGGAACCTCGTAGTTAGCGAGCAAACATCTACCCGGAGAGACAACTGCTAATGGTTTATGCATAACTTGAGAATACCACCCATGCTTAGATGCAAAAGGTCTCGAGATGAAACAATGCGATGCACCAGTGTCAAGAAGAACTTTTGCAGGAACATCGTTAACAGGAAGGTTACCCATGATGACATCTGACGAATCCTCTGCCTGAGCTGCATTCACCATATTAACCTTGGCGTACTTGGGGTTATGCTTGACCACAGCTGTTGTAAGTGCATCTAGTGCCACCCCTAGTTGGTTTTGGAGTATTGACGACAAACCTAGTTGAGGGACTAATGTGTTTGTGAGAATTGCAGGATAACACAGGTAGAAGTCCCTCATTGATTCGGTTTTCCTATCAGAGATGACCCCTAAAAATGTATGAAGACATTGAAGTCAAAGGTGGTATATGAAGATATTCACATTGAAGACTATGACAAGAGAAGACATCACATGAAGCCTATGGAGCTCGAAGACTTAGATCTTTCATAGTTCTTTTTCTTCTTTATTGAGTCATAGGAACCACCGTACTGTTAAGTGGGGTCCAAGAGAACCAGTCAGAATGACTGAAGTGATGCCTAACCAAAACCTATGTCTTCGAGTGAAGACTATGAGAGCGAATCTTGTCCAGAGTCGGACAAGTCAGCTTTGCTTGTAGCCCAAGTAAAGTTGCCGTGTGAGTTTGAAATCTGACCGTTGGAACACGTTTCAGTTCCTTAGTGACCCAGGGTCATTTCGGACAAATCAGGCCGGGTTGCCTAGTGGCTATAAATAGCCCACCCCCTACAACCATAAACGGTTGGCTGCTCAGAGTTAGTGTACGGCTTTTGTCGTTTGAGAGCAACCCACCTCGAAGCCTTTGAGAGAGAATTCCTTGCGAGGATAAATCCCTAACCACCCAGAGCCAAAGAGAATTAGGTATCACTTAAGTCTTCTTGTCTGTGTGATCTGAAGACTTATTACACTTGAGGACTGTGAATCCTCCAGCCGGTTAGGCGTCGCGTTCTGAGCATCCAAGAGACATTGTGGATTGCCGGTGAACGAAGTCTGTGAAGGTTTGGAAGTCTACCTTGAAGACTTACCAGAGTGATTGGGCAAGGTCTGTGTGACCTTAGCTCAAGGGGAATACGGTGAGGACTGGGTGTCCTGAGCTACGTGTTCAGGACTGGGTGTCCGGGACTGTGTGTCCTCAGGTTTAAATACCTAGCCGCCCTAACCAGACGTACAGTTGTCACAACAACTGGAACTGGTCCAACACATCATTGTCTTCAGTGAGTCACTGGTTTCATCCTTCCCTTCTCTTTACGTACTGTTACTCCTTGTGAAGTTGTTGTATGATTGCTCTATCTTTTATCTTCACTGAGTGACTGCGTGTTCTGTTTGGCTTCATAATATCTTCCTACCTGATCCTTACTACATTGCTGCTATTAGTCATTGTGCTTTCACTCTATTGAATACTTGACTATGGCTTGCCTAGTGTAGTCTACCATCCGCTGCAGGGTAATAGGTTTATTTCTATCGTTTGTCTTCATAACTTCCACGTTTTGAAGACTTTCATAAAAATCGCCTATTCACCCCCCTCTAGTCGATATAACGCACTTTCAGTTGGTATTAGAGCAAGGTACTCCCTTGTTCTGTGTGATTCGGTTTAACCACCTGGAGTTTTAGCTATGTCGACTGCAGGGATAATTAAAGTCTCCGCTGCGTGCCCCGTCTTTGATGGAACTGAATATCCGTACTGGAAGAATAAGATGCGCATGCATCTTGAAGCCATTGACGTCGACCTATGGTATGTCGTCAAGAACGGCGTTCCCAAGGCTGGAGAAGGTGTCACTGCTGCTGACGTCAAGAAGTTCGTTCAACTGGACTCTACTGCCAAGAATATCATCTGTGGTCATCTGACCAAAGGACAGTATGGCCGCGTGAGTGCTTTGGAAACATCTAAGCTAGTCTGGGACTGGCTCTCCAAGGTCAACGAAGGCGTCTCAACCTAGAGAGATCAGAGAATCAGTGTCCTTCGCAACCTCTTCAACCGCTTCAAGAGAAATGACAATGAGAATGTCCAGCTCACATTTGATCGACTCACTGACATCATGAATGAGCTTCAAGCCCTTGGCGCTACTGAGATCACCAAGCATGAAGTCGTCAAGACACTACTAAGATCACTTGACAGTTTGTTTGACACCCTAGCCCTAATG
The DNA here is from genome assembly GCF_003073215.2 of Triticum urartu. Classification (NCBI taxonomy): domain Eukaryota; kingdom Viridiplantae; phylum Streptophyta; class Magnoliopsida; order Poales; family Poaceae; genus Triticum; species Triticum urartu. The sequence continues at coordinate 385,069,186 of NC_053025.1, read as the reverse complement.
ATTCAAGAACGTCCTGATTTCAAGACACTCGATCCGTCTGACATACTTGAGAGGCTCAACACACATGAGTTTCAGCTGTCTGAGAAAAGAGATATCTACGGTCCAAACTATGGGCGAACTCGTGCCCTGAAGGCAAAAGCTGTCTCCTCATCTGAAGAAGAATCTGACAGCAGCTCTGATGATCCTGAAGACATTGGAAGGGAACTTGCTATGCTTGTGAAGAAGTTCCAAAAATTCACCAAGAAGAAAGGCTTCAGAAAGTCTTCCCGATCAAGCTCAAGGAATGATGAAGCTTCTGCTCATGACTACAAGAAGAAAACATGTCACAAGTGCAAGAAACCTGGCCACTTCATCTCTGAGTGTCCGCAGTGGGACAATGAGAACAAAAAGAAGAAGAAGAGCAAGGAATATGACTCTGACGACAAGAAGAAGAAGAAATACTCAAAGTCTTCTTCCAAGTCTTCTTCAAAGTCTTCATCACACAAGAAGAGCTCATCTGGCAAGGCACGTGCGTTTGTTGGCAAGGAAATGGATTCAGAGGAGGAGTCCGCTTCTGAGGAGGCGGAGGTGGAGTCTGAGGAGGAGTCCGATTCTGGAGTCGCAAGTCTGGCTACAGCATACGTTGCCAAGTCCATCTTCAACACTGAAGATAATGACCTCATCACCGACACCGATGCAAATGACAAGGACTACTCCGCTCCTACCTACTGCTTCATGGCACGCGGTGCCAAGGTAAACACACGCACTACTCACTATCAAACATCTAGTGACGATGACTCTGATTGTGGTTCAAAACCCAGCTACAAAACACTTGCTAAAATTGCAACTGAACAACAGAAAGCCATGGAACATATCCAAAAGCTGTTAGACAAAAGCGATGATCTGTTAGGCGTTGAAATGACTCGTTCTGAGTCAATAATTGAAGACATAAAAAAATCTTCACGTTAAGTATGAGGAACTTGAAAGTTGTCATGAAACGCTCTCAACAACTCATGAAAAGCTTTCCTATGATTATCTTCTAAGGAAGCAAGATCTTGAGAAATTGAGAGCGGCTCATGAAGATCTTCAAAAGGAAAATGAGTCACTTCGCTCCAAACAGACCAGTTCCGCTCAGGAAGGATTTGAACCACCATGTCTTAAGTGCACTGAGCGTGATAATGCTACTACTATTGCTGAATGTTCTACTGCTGCTACTATTGCAATATCTTCAACTGTTGATGTGGGAACTAACCCCTCTGCTGAGGATTCCACTGCTATTGCTGATGAGAATGCTAGGTTGAAGACATTGTTTGAAACAGGGATGTACAAAAGTCTTAAAGGGCATCAGACACTATGTGATGTCCTCAAAAAGCAGATCTTGAACCGAAACCTGAGGAAAGAGGGTGTTGGGTTCGTAAGGAAAATGAATGTTGATGGCTCTTACTGGAAACCTAAGCAGTACCCCAAAACCACATGGGTTGCTGCAAAGGAATCTTCAGCAGATCTATCCAATCTATGTGGCCTCTCTTGTGCAAATCCCATTGTCATTGATGAATCCTTTGATGCAAACTATAAACTGTTTAAGAATCAGAATGGTGAAGTGTTTGCCAGGTACATTGGTACTAACTGCAGGAATGGACCGCCTATGAAGAAGATCTGGGTTCCGAAAAAGTGTCTGGAGAATCTTCCTGTGAATGTCATCATGACACCACACGTGAAGAAGACAAACTCAGACCACAGGCTTCATACGGTCCAAAGGCTTCATACAGATAGAGGACTCACCTGAGTCGCACTAACGCAAATGTTTTGCAGGGAAACCATACTCAGGCCTATGAATATGAGCGCGGTTCATCAAACCGCCATGTTCATAAGACCAAGAACTATTCTGCTTATTCTTATGAGTACTATTGTCCGCCTGCAAGACTTTTTGCTAGGGATCCAAAGCCAAAGTTCTCAGATGCTGCACTTAGACTTATTGCTTCTAAGCCACCCTTGAAGATGTGGGTGGCTAAGAAAGCTTAACTCTCTTTTGCAGGGAAAGGTCTCCAGCAGAAAACCATAATCGTCTGACGCTATTGCTGGGGACCTTAAACATCTTGTAGGGCGCAAGATGAAATGCCCGAATGGTCTTACTATGTACTTCGTTCCTGAATCGCTTGCTACTCTCCCTATCAGTCCTAATCTGGATCTGAGCTTTCATAACCCACTGGTTCGTCAAATGTTTTTGCTTCACAATTCTCTTCGTGAAGCCTATCCCCCCAACTGCACTATAGGGCACGACACCAGCGTCTTCAGAATGGATTATTGATAGTGGGTGTACCAACCACATGACTGGCAAAAGAAGTCTTCTTATGGACTCAACCTTACGTCCATCCGACAAGAGTCACATCACATTTGTTGACACTGGTAAAAGTAAGGTATTGGGTCTAGGTAGAGTTGCAATCTCAAAGGATCAACACATGGATAAAGTCATGCTTGTTGAATCCCTTGGCTTCAACTTAATGTCTGTCTCAATGCTTTGCGATTTGAACATGATCGTAATATTTGGAAAATATCGCTGCCTTGTACTAATGGAATCTGACAAGTCTCTAGTGTTTGAAGGGTATCGGAAAGAAGATCTGTACGTGGTAGATTTTTCGGCAGGACCACAGCTTGCCGTATGTCTTCTAGCAAAGGCTTCAGAATGCTGGCTCTGGCATCGGAGGCTAGGGCATGCTGGCATGAGGAACCTCCACACCCTTGCAAAGAAGAAGCATGTCATAGGCATCGAGGGCATCAAGTTCAAGAAAGATCACTTATGCGATGCCTGTGAAGCAGGGAAGATGACGAGGGCCAAACATCCCTTGAAGACAATCATGACAACCACTCGACCCTTCAAACTGCTCCACATGGATCTTTTCGGTCTCACTCATTACTCAACTCTTACTACTACTGCTTGCCTCTATGGCTTTGTTATTGTTGATGATTATTCTAGATATACTAGGGTGCACATAATCCTCTACAAGACTGAAGTGCAGGATGTCTTCAGACGCTTCGCCAATCGAGCAATGAACAACTATGGCGCCAAGATAAAGCACATCAGAAGTGACAATGGCACTGAATTCAAGAACACTGGCCTTGATACATATCTTGATACCTTGGGCATCACACATGAATTCTCAGCCCCATACACGCCACAGCAGAATGGCGTCGTCGAACGCAAGAACAGAACACTCATTGAGATGGCCCGAACGATGCTTGATGAATACAAGACTCCAAGAAAATTCTGGCCTGAAGCCATTGATACTGCATGCCATACAATCAATCGTGTTTATCTTCACAAGCTTCTGAACAAGACATCTTATGAGCTCCTTACTGGCAAGAAGCCAAATGTCAGTTACTTCAGAGTATTTGGTGCCAGGTGCTGGATCAAGGATCCACATCACACTTCAAAATTTGCACCAAAAGCACATGCGGGCTTTATGCTTGGATATGGAAAGGATTCGCACTCCTACATAGTCTTCAATCTCTTTCATTATAAAGTGGTTGAAACAGTGGATGTGCGGTTTGATGAGACTAACGGTTCACAAAGAGAGCACCTGCCAAATGTGCTAGATGAAGCTCCATCCAGCGAATCAATCAAGCTTATGGGAACCGGAGAAATCATACCCTCTGAAGCTCAACCTGAAGAGGAACGTATCATCTCCGCACCTGATCAACCTGAAGATAATGCTCAGCCTGAAGACAATCCCACTAACAATGACAATGATTAGCAAGAGCAAAACCTTCGCCCTGTACATCCTCGTGTTGCCAATGAAGTGCAGATTGAGAGAATAATTGACAGCATCAATGCACCCGGTCCGCTCACTCGATCAAGGGCAACTCAGCTGGCAAATTTCTGTGGGCACTTCGCATTCGTCTCAATAACAGAAGCCAAGAAAGTTGAAGAAGCCTTCATGGAACCTGAATGGATTCAAGCTATGCAAGAAGAGCTTCAACAGTTTGAGCTGAATAATGTATGGGAACTAGTTAAGCGTCCTGATCCTCGGAAGCACAACATAATTGGCACCAAATGGATATACTGCAACAAGCAAGATGAGCATGGTCAAGTTGTCAGAAACAAAGCTCGCCTCGTTGCTCAAGGATATACTCAAGTGGAAGGCATTGACTTTGATGAAACATTTGCTCCTGTGGCTCGATTTGAAGCCATATGCATACTGCTGGCCTATGCAAATCATCATAACATACTTCTATATCAAATGGATGTGAAGAGTGCTTTTCTCAATGGCAAGATTGAAGAAGAAGTGTATGTTGCACAACCGCCTGGCTTTGAAGATCCAAAACATCCTGACATGGTATACAAGCTCAACAAGGCACTGTATGGCCTCAAGCAAGCCCCTCGGGCTTGGTATGACACACTCAAATACTTCCTGAAGAGCGAATGCTTCATACCTGGTTCCCTCGACCCCACTCTCTTCACGAAGACATATGATGGTGAACTGTTTGTGTGCCAAATATATGTGGATGACATTATCTTTGGCTGCACCAATGAGAAGTACAGTGAAGAGTTTGGATATATGATGCAAGAGCAATATCAGATGTCCATGATGGGAGAGCTGAAGTTCTTCCTCGGTCTCCAAATACGACAGCAACGCAACGGCATCTTCATATCTCAAGAGAAGTATCTCAAAGATTGCGTGAAGAAGTTCGGTATGCAAGACTGCAAAGGCTTCACAACACCAATGCCAGCCAAACATCATCTGGGTCCTGACGACAATGGTAAAGAGTTCGATCAAAAGGTATACCGCTCCATGATTGGTTCTTTACTTTATCTATGTGCATCTAGGCCAGATATTATGCTTAGTGTTTGCATGTGTGCTCGATTTCAAGCGGCACCAAAGGAGTCGCATCACTTAGCTATGAAGCGAATTCTTCGATATTTGGCTCACACCCCAACTCTAGGATTATGGTATCCAAAGGGCTCAGAGTTTGATCTGGTTGGATTCTCGGATGCTGATTATGCTGGTGACAAAGTTGATCGCAAGTCTACATCATGCACATGTCACTTTCTGGGACGATCACTTGTATGTTGGTCTTCAAAGAAGCGGAACTACGTATCTCTCTCCACTGCTGAATCTGAATACATTGCTGCTAGATCTTGCTGCGCTCAGCTTCTGTGGATGAAGCAAACACTCAAGGACTATGGCATTCATCTGAAGCAAGTGCCACTCTACTGCGACAATGAAAGCGCCATCAAGATTGCCAACAACCTAGTTCAGCACTCGAAGACAAAGCACATTGAAATTCGTCATCACTTTCTCAGAGATCATGTTGTGAAGGAAGACATTGCTATCATACACGTCAACACTGAAGAGCAATTGGCAGATATCTTCACCAAGCCCTTGGATGAGAAGAGATTTTGCAAGTTACGGTGTGAGCTAAATATCCTGGAATCCTCAAATGTCCTGTGATCAGGCACACATCCTAACACTTATGCATATTGATGACTTAGATGTGCAACACACGAAGTAAAGTATATCTTCAATCAATGAAGACATACATTCTAAGTGTGAATACATTAATGTGGAATTTGACTTCGGAGCGCCACGATAATTGTGCGCCGTGTCTGGGTCTAATACTTCCTATACGGTGGGTAACGCCACCACCAAATGTTCTGTTTGAAGTGTTTCACTCATGGCGTTACATTTGCTATGTCTTCACATTTGGTTTGGCTTCAATCTCAACATGTCTTCATGATTATCTTCACTATTGTTGATTATATAGATATATATATATATATGTACTAGTGTTCTGTCCTCTACAGCATTCACTTATAGCTATGTCTTCTTGTTGAATCTTTTGAACTAAGTGAATGTGATCGGACCCTAACCTCTCTATGCTTTCTATCTCAAACTCTATCTCTCCAAATCATATGCATTCTATTGAAACTGTCGAATGTCTTCTCTGCGTCCTTGTCAGCAGAAGATACAGAGACAACCATTAAGTCCGTTTTCAATGCTCATTCCTCCACCTGAAACCCGGAGAAGTGGGAACGACCACCCGACAATCCAGGCGTGCGTGGGATGTGGAACAAACCCCAATATGCTGCATGATGGCCACGTGTTCCTCAGATGCGAATCGCGAGGGGCACATGTGTAATAACGTAGTGCCGCCCCTGTACCTATAAATACACACCTCACAGCAGTCATTATCTCTTCTTCCACTCTCGCACGAACCCTAGCGCCACCGCTAGCCCTCGACGACGCCGGCGACGAAGCGCTTCGCTGCCGCAATCTCTCCGACGCCGTCTTCACGCCGACCGCGGACATCGTCTTCTCCGCCGTCGCCGTAGGTGTCCTCCGTCGCCAAGTTAGGGCACGGACGATCGAACTGCTCGGCCTCCTCTTCCAGTCCGTCTAGCAGTTCTTCGTGTGGTAAATAAAACCTCCTTTTTACGCCCCCCTTTGATCCTATAGCTTTATCACTTTCTACCACAAGCAGTTTCTATTCACACAAGTTGGATCTCTTTCATACTGCATCTCATAACATGCCTAGTATATTCACTTATGCTTCACAAAGTAGTTAGATTCCTCACTTGTACTGATCCGTGGATTCGTACAAATCTGGAACCAACTCCTTATCTATGAGTGAATGTCTTCGCACGATGAGGTCAATGTCTTCTAAACTGATTTATCTTCAAAGTCTTCTGAGAATGCATATGACCTCTTCCCCTTCCCTCGCACCTTAATGCTGTCACAGGTACATGTCCGTGGGAGAATCCTTTGGTTCTCATAGTCTGCATTCATTTGCAGAATTCTTACAGCATCACATAAATTCTCCCGAAGCCAGTTCCTGTTTGCCCAGCAAGCGAAAACCTTTGAAGCCTCTGAACATATTGAAGCCTTTCAGATTAAGGTTCATGGCTTCAGAAAAATCAGCAAGGAAGGGTGGCAGAAAGCGTCATGGAGAAACATCAAGAGATCTGCCCGATGACCTCTCAGAGCTGTACAAGACAGATCCTGAAGAGGATTACAATCAGCGCAAGACGCGAATCCAATGGATTCGACGCTATTGGGCAGAACAGTGGTTCAAGTACAGATTTGTGTCCAAGGAATATGCTGAAAAGAATGCCATCAAGCGACCATGGGGAGACATCCTCTACAAAAATCTTCAACCCAGGACTAGAGATGAAGCCATTGAACAAGGCTTCTATCCCTGCATGGTCCGTGGACCACAGCCTGCGAATGCTGACCCATCGTCCCTGCTATGGTGTCATGACGACATTCTGTTCAAGCGCAACTTCTAGTTTTCCCAGAACTCAGCAAAGTAGAACAAGAAGACATTGGGACTAGACTTCAACCCTGGTCCTTCAGCTCCAAGGGATGACGGCACACATGATGCAGAACCCAATGTCGTCGGTCCTTTCTACAACCTTGAAGGTCTCATCACCCATATCTTGGTTCAAGGGACTGCCGTGAATGAGCCTGCAGATGAACCTGAATCAGATGAAGCGCCTGCAGCGCCGAAGCCAAAGAAGCAGCCTAAAGCTTCAAAGCCTGCCTCTGCTCCAAAAATCTCACGGGCGAAGCCACTGGCAACTGCACCTCCTGAAGACAGTGTGCAGTCTGAAGATTTGTCACGCATCTCCAAGCCCCAGAAGGTCAAGATGCCTCTACCACACACCGGCCAAGAGCTAACAGCTGCTGCCATTCTGCGCAATGATGCCATTGATCTGTCAAGTGATGAAGATCTTGCAGATGACACTCTTGAGCAACTCATCAAGAGCAAAGAAGAAGCAGAAATCTTCAATGATCTGCCTCTCTTTGACGTGACAATCATCCACAACTTCATTGATGAGTGGTTTGACACGCCAAACATCAGCTTCGAAGATCTGTAGCTACCCATTGGCCTAAGTGTCACCTTCCATGGCGCCATTGCTTCAGAGCTAGCTCTCGCTCAGCGCATCATCGAACTGAAGCAAAAGATTGACTATGAAAAGGCTCAGTTCAAGAAGCATATGGCCAAGCTCAGCGTGCAAGAGGTGAAGAACTTCAAGATTATGCTGCACGAGCTCAAGGAAGCCTTTCTTAAGAAACGTGCATAAGCTCAGGGTTCTCGTGAGCGTATGAAGGTTCTGGCTGACAGATGTGTGCAAGCCTACAATGAGGCTGAGAAGCGCAAGGCCCTTGGGCATCCTGGCATCGATCCCAAGATGGCCGCAAAGAAGAAGAAGAAGCCCGCTACGGCTGAACCCGACGCACCAAGGCAGGAAGCAGATCCCATTGTCTTCCCAACTAGAATGACTGGCTCGAAGCCAAAAAGCCGGTCAACTGCTTCAGAGCTGAAGAAGAAGAGGACTGCTGAGGCTGAAGCCCGGAAGAGGAAATATCCTGAAGCCTCTCCTACTGCCCCCTCCAAGAAGAAGAGGAAGACCAAGAAAGAACGGGCTGCTCCCACAGAGCCCTTGATTGTTGAACCCATTTCCATGGTTTGTCCTAATGCTGAACGCCAACTGACAATCCATGAGCCTGCTTTCATAGAGGCTCATGAAGCTGAAGACTTTCCAGCAGCTAATCCCATCGCTGCTGAAGACATTGGTCACCATGACCATGTAGAAGATGGTGCAGTCCTTCCTCAGCTCGAGCACAGCGAACTCATCAGCATTGGTCGTCCTCTGACGCCAATTGCTCAGGATGCTTCATGGGCTGATCTCCCACAAGAGGAAGAAGACTTTGAGGCCCAGCCAACTCCAACTACACAGGCGTCGCCTGCGTTGTGCAGGCTTCGCAAAGGACCAAGGCCTCCAGTCTCTGTGTCTGAAACTGATGAAGACATTCCGGCTGCATCAACCGATGAAGAAGAAGTCCCACAAGCTGCTACTTCCCTGTCCCACCAAGAAGCGGTTCTCGAGGAGAACGTGATTGTGACCGACCCTCCAGCTCGTCAAGTGGAGGTTGAAAATCTTGAGGCTGCCACCACCAACACCACAGAAGCCACTGACGCTGTCATGGCTGAAGCTAATGTGGAGCCCTCACCAACAAAAGCACCAGAAGTCAGCGAAGCCACTGATCCCACTGCTTCTGTTCCCGCGCCTGCTGCCGGTCCTCAGTTCGACTATCATGTTGAGCACAGGCCTCAGGTACAGAAGCCAATCCCAAGACTGCCCAGGTTTCCAGGTCCTGCATCAACACCTAGATTCTTCAATGTCAATGGCTTCAGAGCAGACAACACATTCTTCAATAGCTCCAGGAACCCCTACTCAAGGGAAAGAATATCATCTGATCGGTTCTGGAGCTATCCGCAGCGAAGCTATTACTCTTGCATTCTCTACAATCAAGGTCGCATCTTCCCACACAAGCGTCTTGACATTGAAGCAATAGCTGGTCTGCCCTGTCTGGAAGAAGCTCTGGATTGCTTCAAGGAAGTTGGATTGCAGCCATTCGTCACTGATCAAGAGCATTGGAATGAAGAGTTGCTGCTCCAATTCTATGCCACACTTCACATCCGCGGGTATAACAGAGATCCGAAGACTTGGGTCCTGGAGTGGATGACAGGAAACGTTCATCACGAAGCCAAAGCCTTTGACATCATTGAGCTCACTGGTCTACCCACTCCCGGCGATCTCTACGAATCTGGCTGTCAACTTCAAAGTGAAGCTGTGGAGAGCATCTTTCAGAAGCCTGAACCTAACATGAGTCAGATGCTCAGTATAATGAAGCCATTACCCCAAGATGCTGCATATCCCAAAGAGTTCTTTGTTGAAGACCTAGAGTATCTGCCAAGGACTATTTATCACATCATAAGGCGAACTCTCTGGCCCATCAAAGGGCACTCTCCACATGCCAAGCTGGAAGGTGCAATGAAGACTTTGGCGTTTTGTAACACCCCGGATGTAACTTTCCCAATTTGTACTCCAACTCTTGCCGTTTCCGGCTTAAGTTATTTTATTTCTCGGGTTCGGGTTTTTGTCTCCGTGTGTTGTTCGTTTGTCATGCATCTCATATCATGTCATCATGTGCATTGCATTTGCATACGTGTTCATCTCATGCATTCGAGCATTTTCCCCGTTGTCCGTTTTGCATTCCGGCGCTTCATTCTCCTCCGGTGGTATTTTCTACCTTTCTTTCGTGTGTGGGGATTAAACATTTCCGGATTGGACCGAGACTTGCCAAGCGGCCTTGGTTTACTACCGGTAGACCGCCTGTCAAGTTTCGTACCATTTGGACTTCGTTTGATACTCCAACGGTTAACCGAGGGACCGAAAAGGCCTTCGTGTGTGTTGCAGCCCAACACCCCTCCAATTGGCCCAAAACCCACCAACCAACCTCTCCATCATCTAGAGCGTTCGATCACGATCGCGTGGCCGAAAACCGCACCTCATTTGGACTCTCCTAGCTCCTCTCTATCTATAAAAGACCCCCCTTTCCAATTTCGTTCTTCCCCTTCCCCGAAAACCCTCGCATTCCACCTCTCCCGCCGCACGTCCGATTCGGGCCGACGTGTCCGCTGCTCCCCTCCGCCGCCACGTGGCGCCTCCCCATACGCCCGCCGCCTCTCTCCGCCGCCGGCCCGCCGAGCCCAGGCAGGGCCCCCGCGGGCCCATCCGCGTGCGCCGCCCGCACCGCTGCCCCGCCGCCTGCCTGCTCTCCTCGACGCCGGTGCCGCGCCCCGCCGCCCGCCGCCACCGCGCCGGCCGCCGCGAGCCCGCCGCACCGCCGCGAGCCCGCCATCGCCGATCGCCACCTCGCCGCGCTCCGCCGTCATCTCCACCCGAAGCTCCGCAGCGCCGCCCGCCGCCCACGCGTCGACGGCCGCCGCCTCCTCGGCCTGCCCCTTCTCCGGTGAACAGTGCCCCGACCGCGCCTCGGATTCCGTGCAAACCCTAGATCTGAGAGAGGTTGATTTTTTTCACTAAGTCCCTGAATTTTCCTAGCTCAAGTGCTCCTATTCGAGCCCCGTAACTTTGCATCCGTAGCTCCGATTCATGCATATAGCATATCAAAATGTTCATCTCAGAGAGTACATCATTTCATTCCATTGCATCATTTTCATTTGAGTTCATCTTGATGCCCGAAATGCTGTTAGAAGAGGGCTACTTGAGTTAATTGTCAGATCTGCTGCTCCATTTAGCTTTTTGTCATTTTTGCCATGATTATTGTGTGCATGATATGCCCAGAGTTCTCTACATATGTTTTGTTAAGGGTTTTGTCATCTTTCCATAGGTGCAACCCATGTTATTTTTGTGATGTGTGTGGTGACTAGTGCAAGCTTGCAAAGTGGTGCACTTGCTAATTCTGTTTTCAGGGACTTAGCATTTCCACTAAGTCTTGAGCTGTTTATCTCATGTTGCCATATGTTCATGTTGTTTCCTAGTGATCCGTGCCTCTTTTGAGGATGATCAGTAAGGATGTTTTGATTAATATTGTAGTGCTCTATCCATCCATGTCTTTGTTTGCAATTATGGAGCACCCTAGCTTGAGTCAATCGAGCTCTACTTTTACTACTTTGTGAATCTGGGCAGATTGTCAACTTGTTTGCAATTTTGCCGATGATGTTGTAGTTGATCCGTGCATGCTATGCTATTGTTCTTGCCATGTCTAGCTTGCATTTTGTGCCTTCTTGATGTGTATGCTTGTCTTGCCATGACTTGCACGTAGTGAGTGCATCGAGCTCGTAAACATGCCTACTTGAGTATCTGTTTTCAGCATGCTCCAGTTTTCACTAAGTCTGAACTGATTATTGTTTTTGCCATGTTCACATGCTTGCAATTGTATTTTCTGATCCCTTTTGGCTCAAGGTCACTAAGGGACTTTTGTTAAGCTCTTTGAGTAGCTCCATGCCATGCTTTACTTTGCCATGTTCAGGTCCTGTAGCATGTAGTTTTGTTGCTCCGAAGAGTGCTACCTGATCTGAAATTCCAGACAAGTGTTAATTTCACTAAGTCTGAGATCTGTTTGCCATATGCATTTTTGCCATGCTTGTTTGAACCTGTTAATGGATGATATTGGCCGTAGCTCAGTGCTAGACTTTTGTTAAGCATCTTGAATGCATCCCTGCCATGTATTTTGTTGTCATGTTTGGTTGCTGTAGCATGTTCATCTCATTGCATTTAGATGCCTACTTGCTGTAAATCGCAGACCGGTGTCATTTTTGAATCGCTTGCCATTTCCAAACCGTAACTCCGATTCCGGCGTTCTTTATATCGTTTTCAAGCGATTTCATCTCATCTTTCCAGTGGCACACTTGGATTCCAAGTTGAGGCCAGGTTCATGCATTTCCTGTCATATCTTGCATTTTGCATCCCGCATCGCATCCCGCATAGCATATCATCTTTGCATCATTTTGTTTGTTGCACGTGGTTGATTGTATCCTTGTTGCTTGTTTGTATTGTTTGGTAGAGCCGGGAGACGAGTTCACTAACGAGGAGCCCGTTGAGTTTGCTTTCGAGGATCCAGTCAACTCTGACAACTGTGCAGGCAAGATGATCATACCCTCGAAATCACTACTATCTTTGCTATGCTAGATTTGCTCGCTCTTTTGCTATGCCAATGCTACGATGCCTACCACCTTGCTTATCATGCCCCCCAAATTGCCATGTCAAACCTCTAACCCACCATGTCCTAGCAAACCGTTGATTGGCTATGTTACCGCTTTGCTCAGCCCCTCTTATAGCGTTGCTAGTTGCAGGTGAAGATTGGAGACCGTTCCTTGTTGGAACATTATTTACTTGTTGGGATATCATTATATTATCTTGTTATCTTAATGCATCTATATACTTGGTAGGGGTGGAAGGCTCGGCCTCTCGCCTAGTGTTTTGTTCCACTCTTGCCGCCCTAGTTTCCGTCATATCGGTGTTATGTTCCCGGATTTTGCGTTCCTTACGCGGTTGGGTGATAATGGGAACCCCTTGATAGTTCGCCTTGATTAAAGCTTTTCCAGCAATGCCCAACCTTGGTTTTACCATTTGCCACCTATTCTCTTTTTCCCTTGGGTTTCCGGAGCCCGAGGGTCATCTTATTTAAACCCCCCCCCCCCGGGCTAGTGCTCCTCTGAGTGTTGGTCCACCTCGTCAGCCGCCGGTGGCCACCAGGGGCAAGTCTGGGCTGGCCTACCAGAAGTTTAGACAATCTGAGTGTACCCTGAGAACGAGATATGTGCAGCTCCGATCGGGATTTGTCGGCACATTCGGGCGGTGTTGCTGGATTTGTTTTAACTTGTCGAAGTGTCTTGTAGAACCGGGATGCCGAGTCTGATCGGAATGTCTCAGGAGAAGGTTTATTCCTTCGTTGACCGTGAGAGCTTGTCATGGGCTAAGTTGGGACTCCCCTGCAGGGATTTGAACTTTTGAAAGCCGTGCCCGCGGTTAAGGGCAGATGGGAATTTGTTAATGTCCGGTTGTAGATAACTTGAACCTTAACTTAATTAAAATGAATCAACTGTGTGAGTTACTGTGATGGTCTCTTCTCGGCGGAGTCCGGGAAGTGAACACGGTGTTGGAGTAATGCTTGCCGCAGGTTGTTCTCTAGTTATTCGTTCGCGCTTTGCCTTCTCTTCTCGCTCTCTTTTGCAAACAGGTTAGCCACCATATATGCTAGTCGCTTGCTGCAGCTCCATATATTTTACCTTGCCTTACATATAAGCTTAAATAGTCTTGACCGCGAGGATGCGAGATTGCTGAGTCCCTGTGGCTCACAGATTACTTCCAAACCAGATGCAGGGCCTGATGACTCTGTTCCAGATGACGCGCTTGAGCTCAAGTGGGAGTTCGACGAGGACTCACGCCGTTACTATGTGTCTTTCCCTGATGATCAGTAGGGGTGCCCAGTTGGGGCGATCGGGACCGTGTCGCATGTTGGGTTGATCTTTTATTTTGGCGCCGTAGTCGGGCCATGAGTGTTTGATTGATGTAATGCTATTTATGTACTTTGATTGACGTGGCGAGTGTAAGCCAACTATGTTCCTTCCCCTTTTATTATTTATATTACATGGGATGTTGTGAAGATTGCCTAACTTGCGACATTGCTTTCAATGCGGTTATGCCTCTAAGTCGTGCTTCGACACATAGGAGATATAGCCGCATCGAGGGCGTTACAAGTTGGTAATCAGAGCCTTCCCCGACCTTAGGAGCCCCCATTGCTTGATCGTTTTTAGTAGCCGTTGTTGAGTCTAGAAAAATGTTTTGAGTCATTTAGGAATTATATATCAGAGAGTTTAGGAATTCTTTTAACTCCCCAGTCTCCTCATCGCTCTGGTAAGGCATCCTGACGTAGAGTTTTGACTCTTCTCTTCTCAAATTTCACTAAAAAAAATTTAGGATCACGCGGGTATCCTGGAATCGTTTCGATGGTTTTGTGACGAGAACATTGTTCTTGGTGCCTCCTGTCTTTAGGGGTTGTGGCAGTGTCCCGGGGAGTTGAGCTCCGAGGTGTTGTCGTCACAATTTTTTCATTGCAGTTCTGGAATACCTGAGTTTAGTACGCCGACATCAAAAATCTCTTTTATCCAGTTCGTTGGTGAGATATCCTCGACGCCACCCAATACTGGGGCGGGAGTTCGGGAGTATTGCCATAACTGGTATAACGGATGCTTTTCGAAGGTTGAGGTAGATGGTTTCCGAAGTTTTTCTCGGTTATGTGTTGAAGGATGGATACAGCTGGATGTAGGATTTGCTAGATTTGGGTGAGATATTATGCTTCCCTTGTATCCCCAACACCTGATTGCATAACCGGAAAGGTTCGGGAGTTTCATAGGTGGGAATTCTTGTAGCTCTAGTTCTTCATCCACGGATATTTGGTTTGAGATTGGGATTTGTTACCGAGTATTCATTCTTGATCCATACCTTGTTGATTTATTCCTCTACCTAAATTCTAAGTGGCTTCTCAATTTATGGATATGTGACCATTTCAAGGGGAATGCATTCGTTCATTTTGTTCGGATGTGAAGACTTTATGTTGCAATTTCATTCCGTTGGATTCATCTTCAATATTTATCTATCAATGTGCTAACAGATGTCACCCTCTTCAGGATGGCTCCCGCTAAGAGCAGCAATCAAAATCAGAATCAGAATCAGGATCCGCCACCACCTCCTCCTCCTCCGGAGGCATGGCAAGCTGTGGTGACCGCAACCAATGCAAACACGCAGTTGATCATGCAAATTCTTCAAGAGCGCAATCAAGCGAACCAAGGCAACCAAGGCAACAATCAGAATCACTTTACTACACTCAACCAGTTCCTTGCTAACGGGCCAAAGACTTTTAGCAATTGTGTTGAGGCAACTGATGTTGACGATTGGCTCGTGGATCTGTGCAAGCATGTCGAGTGCAGTAACATCAGGCCTGAGGACTTTGTCAAGTTCGCTTCCTTCCAACTCAAAGACCAAGCTGCAGAATGGTTCCAGCAGTACAAAGATTCCAGAGGAGGCCGTGTGATTACCTGGGATGAATTCCGTCAAGACTTCAAAGCTCATCATATTCCTCAGAGCGTGGTCGAAAGCAAGCGTGAGGAATTCTGCAACCTGAAGCAAGGCTCTTTGTCTGTCTATGACTACAACAAGTTGTTTCAGAAGCTCGCCCGCTTTGCTAAGCAGGACGTCCCTGACGAGAAGAGCATGATATACCAGTTCAGGGGTGGTCTCAGAGAAGAAATCCAGCTAGCTCTTGTTCTCTTTGAGCCCTTGAGGTACGATGAGTTCTACAACATGGCATTGAAGCAAGAGGCTGCTCAACTGAGGTGTGATGCTTCCAAGAAGCGAGTCAGAGATGCTACTCCTTCTTCCTCTACTCAAGTGGCCAAGCAGCAGAAGTATTGGCTTCCTCCTCCTCCGTTTCGTCAGCCATATCAGCAGAAGAGCAAAGGTGGTAGTGGATCTTCCCACCCACCCAACCCTGGCTTTCAGAACAAGGCTTCGTCTCAAGCTCCAAGATTGAGTGCTCTGTATCACCGTCCGCTTTCAGAGGTCACGTGCAACAAGTGCCAACAGAAGGGTCACTATGCCAACAAATGCTTAAATTAGAGACGTCTTCCTCCTCCTCCTCCTGTGAGATCGGCAAGTACAGCTGTGGTCAAGCATAACCCCAAGTACGCCAAGGTTAATATGGTGAATGCAGCTCAGGCAGAGGATT